>NC_054743.1:37342921-37644587 GCF_018143015.1 Lytechinus variegatus | reverse complement strand
GAAAGAAATGGATGACGGAAGGAATAAAGGAAGGTATGAAAGGAAAGAATGAACAAAGGAAGGAAAGGAGAAAGGATGGATGGAAAGGAAGGAAGGACAGAAAAAGAAGGGATGATGAGAGAGATTGGAGACCTAATTTCCTATAACCCTTATTGAACTTCACCACTAATAAGCACTGCATCCAGATGCTTCTTGACAACAAGACATTTAATCTTCAAAAATTAGATTTTGCATACAGCTGATAGAAATCAGAATGATTCAACGCCTCATCGAGCACCGAAGAACAGATTTCAGTTATGCACATAAATTTACAATATACAAATAATGCACGTAAACATGTGCTTGCAGGGCCAAATAATGAACGATGTGCGAGAAGAGCCAATGGATATACTGCACCGAGGTCCGCAGCACCGAGTACGGTATAACCTTTTGGCGAGTCAAGCACAGAGTTCATTAATTAGGTCCTCTGTGCACAAGAATGCGTGTGTTGTTTGTATTATACAACTTCCCCCTCACCCGTGTTAGTGAGTTGCCTCAAATGCTATATTTGATCTAAATTCTAGATAATTCTAGATAGTTCCGCAACTCGCACTATCCTCCACTCGACGTCAGCGTGCAGGATAGTGCATTTAGGATGCAATAGTGCAATTCGCTGAATATCATGTGATCCGATTTGGACCAACCAGAATACAGAACATTTTTGGGAGTTGTATAATACTAGCTGACTAACATCTTTATTAAATATCTCCTGAATCATGAATTTTCATACCTTGATAGTTTGTGCAGGATTAATTGAATTCAATGCATTACATTTTTTTCTTCAATTTAATTCAACTGGTAAAGCTGAATGTTTAATCTTTGAATCTTGAATTTAACTTACAAAGTCATGGAAATTATCTCTGTAAGCTTCTTGAAGGAAAGAGTACATCTCAGTTGATATAAGGAGGGCATGGGCCATCCTCATCTCCTCACACTCAGGGATGTTAATAGCCACCAACTCTGCTCCTTGCTTCTCTAAATAAATAACAGCTGAGGATAAAAATAGCAATATTCTTGATAATCACAATAGGGTTAAAGATTAATACCAGTTCTTGTATCGATGTCAAAATAGTTGAAACAGAATCCAATGAAATTACTACCAAAGTGGTTGCATGTATAAATCAACAAGTGGAATACCTCTGGCCGTCTCACCTGCATCACGCGGTTCAATATAGCAGCAGTGCTGACTTTGAATACTACTCTAACTCGCACAAGATGTTCAGTGATACATGGTTACTCTTATGTCCACTTTTTATGAACTAGACCAACAAACTTACAGAGATATGATGGTTATTTAACAAAAAACCCCAACAATGCCAAAGTTCATTGACCTTACATGACCTTTGACCTTGATCATGTGACCTGAAACTCGAACAGGATGTTCAGTGATACTTGATTACTATTATGTCCAAGTTTCATGAATCAGATCCATAAACTTTCAAAGTTATGATGGTAATTCAACAGATACACCCAATTCGGCCAAAGTTCATTGACCTTTGACCTTGGTCATGTGACCTGAAATGCGCACAGGATGTTCAGTGATACTTGATTACTCTAATGTCCAAGTTTAATGAACTAGACCAATAAACTTTCAAAGTTATGATGGTAATTCAACAGATACTCCGATTCAGCCAAAGTTCATTGACCCTAAATGACCTTTGACCTTAATCATGAGACCTGAAACTTGCACAAAATTTTCAGTGATGCTTGATTACTATTATGTCTAAGTTTCATGAATCAGATCCATAAACTTTCAAAGTTATGATGGTAATTCAACAGATACACCCAATTCGGCCAAAGTTCATTGACCTTTGACCTTGGTCATGTGACCTGAAATGCGCACAGGATGTTCAGTGATACTTGATTACTCTAATGTCCAAGTTTAATGAACTAGACCAATAAACTTTCAAAGTTATGATGGTAATTCAACAGATACTCCGATTCGGCCAAAGTTCATTGACCCTAAATGACCTTTGACCTTAATCATGAGACATGAAACTCTAATAGGATGTTCAGTAATACTTGATTAACCTTATGGCCAAGTTTCATGAATCAGATCCATAAACTTTCAAAGTTATGATGGTAATTCAACAGATACACCCAATTCGGCCAAAGTTCATTAACCTTTGACCTTGGTCATGTGACCTGAAATGCGCACAGGATGTTCAGTGATACTTGATTACTCTAATGTCCAAGTTTAATGAACTAGACCAATAAACTTTCAAAGTTATGATGGTAATTCAACAGATACTCCGATTCGGCCAAAGTTCATTGACCCTAAATGACCTTTGACCTTAATCATGAGACATGAAACTCTAATAGGATGTTCAGTAATACTTGATTAACCTTATGTCCAAGTTTCATGAATCAGATCCATAAACTTTCAAAGTTATGATGGTAATTCAACAGATACACCCAATTCGGCCAAAGTTCATTGACCTTTGACCTTGGTCATGTGACCTGAAATGCGCACAGGATGTTCAGTGATACTTGATTACTCTAATGTCCAAGTTTAATGAACTAGACCAATAAACTTTCAAAGTTATGATGGTAATTCAACAGATACTCCGATTCGGCCAAAGTTCATTGACCCTAAATGACCTTTGACCTTAATCATGAGACATGAAACTCTAATAGGATGTTCAGTAATACTTGATTAACCTTATGGCCAAGTTTTATTAACTAGGTCCATATACTTTCTAAGTTATGACGTCATTTCAAAAACTTAACCTCAGGTTAAGATTTGATGTTGACGCCGCCGCCGTCGCCGTCGGAAAAGCGGCGCCTATAGTCTCACTTTGCTTCGCAGGTGAGACAAAAATATGTGCCAAATGGCTCTGGAGGAAAATGCGTAATTGCTGAGAAATTAGCAAAATAAGCACCGAATTCCATCAAATGTGGGGTATTTTTCCAAGCAATATTAATACACTGTCCCGCATGTGCTTTTCTATGTTAGCGATCATCAGAATTATCGATTTAGGGCTAAGGTTTTATGATTTTACAAAGATAAATTTACATTAATGTACCAGATCTAGATGTATGATAATATTCTGAACAATTAACCTTGATTTAAAAGACTTACTCATGAAAAAATTGTGTAACTACTGTCTTTTACCTTTCACCCTTATAGTTTCAGGGTATTTTCATTGTTAATTTTCTGGGGAGGGAGATTATGGTCAGTATGCATCCCCCGATCTTGGCTGCAAAATGCATGATCATGGTGAAAAAAGAAAGGCACAAAAATCAGTGTAAATGAATTAAACAAATTTTGAACATTTTTTACAAGTAAGGATTGAATTAATTCTGGATGTAACAATTTGATCAAGGATTATCTGTTTTATGGTATAATACTGACCTTTTTCACATTCAGCAACGATCTCTGCATTAGCATCCTGTAAAAGGAAATTCAGGAAATGACAGGCACATGATTTAATCATTGTTCAACACATAATCTAATCTAAATATATAGTGAATATTTCCTTATGCTATTTCAACAAGTTCTCTGTCTTAATTACTTTTCCCTCTTTACATCCAGTTAAAATCAAAGTATCCTTTTAACCCTAATTCTCCCGGGGGGGGGGGGGGGCATAATGGCCCCCTCGACAATTTTCGCGATATATCTGCTCTGCAAAATTTTTTGACCTTGCCGCTCACTGACTTTACTTTCAAGTCTCTCGCAAATTTTTAGACCAAATTTGTGACACCCGGGTACGCGGTTACAACATTATATAAGTGCATGTCAGGCCCAAAAGTGCTCATAAACGTGATTTCATGTACAAATCCAATGCAAATTGTGTATTTAGCCAAATTTTATAATTGTATCCTTATTTCTACTTTTAATAATTATACTTAATCAATTATGCCTTGTTTATGATCAGAATTAAGTCTTTAACGATTTCCATAGAAAAAATAATAAAAAACAAAAAGTAACAAACAAAGAAATACCTAAGAAATTAAAAAAAACAATAAAATACATAAGAAATCGGTTATGGTACCAGAATTTTTTTCATTCACAATTGTTAGGAATGCTATAAAGTATAAAAAATATTTTTTCATGACAAGAATCAAAATACCCCGGGAGATTTATGGTTAAGACACTGATGATTCATACACATCATGGCCCCTAGAACAACCCTTTAACATTTGATCATAAGGACGACTAGATTACAATGATCATTACATGAATGCGCAATTGTCAGCCATAACATTAATTGCTTTGCGTCACAGGCCCTAGATGTAAAAGGGAAGAAAAATGTTTGATGATCTTAGCATCACATTGTAAAATAACAAGCAATTCCCATACATCATTATTAACATCTTCCATTCTTAATTATTTAGTTACATTCTCTAAAAGTTCTTCAATTTTTAAATAGAATCTTTATTACAGAGTTTGGATCAATATAATAATTTCTAAGCAAGATAAATACTTTGGAGTATACCACCACAAGCTTTTGCTTTCTTAACAAATCTGTTATAAAAAAATCTTTTATGACAAATGATGTACAGTCAGTCTGCAAGTCCCCATGTTAATGAGCAAGAATAATCCAGGTCCTCTCGAGGCTGGATTCATGTCCCTGCAAAATCTTGTGAATTGTGAGAATTTTTTTTCTCAAATAATTTAATCACTTTCTCCTTGAGTAAAACTTATTATTTTTTAACCATAGGAAAGAGTAAATGTTACTCTTTTATATTGGTTATTTCTTTTAAATAAAATATTTTGATAAGTAAATTTTGGGCCTGAAAAGATGGCTCAAACATAATTTTCTTCCTCTGTTTTCACTTGCAAATTGTGCAAAATTTTGTGTTTTGGGCACAAACAACATTTATATCATCAGAAAGCTCAAACTCTATACTTTCTTACAATGACACTCTTAAAATGTGGCATCTTGTAGATGGGTCAGCAGCCAGCTTTTTCCATCAAGATACAAGACGAGATTTCTGAAATTTCTGAGTAAATAAAAATACAGAGTTCTGATTGGCTGAATAATGTTTAACAGGTGCAGGAAATTCGAAGAGATTACCACATGGTGAGTGTGACCTTGCAGAGGCCCAGTGTGGGGAACATTGGTATTTGCATGGGTGTGTAGTCTCTATGACCAATCAGAGCACAGTATTCGTGTTTTTTGAGCTGCTAAATGTACTTGGCCTATGAAAAACTGGCTGCTGACCAATCTAAAATCCCCTTTCTTATAAAAATCATATCATATTAAAGCTTAGATCTTCAGTCAGCTTTATCATAATCTAAAAAATAATTTTGGCTCAAACAGAAATTAAGAGGAAAAACATCCTTTTGTTGCTTGAAAATAATTATTTTTTTCATAAGATCAAAAGTTTCACCTATACAGTATTACACAATCTTTTTAAAAATCCAAACACATGACCTGAATAAATGACTTTTCTTCTTTATAGAGATATAAAAAAACATGAAATTTGGTAAATATTTAGAGCAGCAATGACCAAATACAAAGAGGCGTTTTCGTCCGCACCAAGCTCAATAACAATGAAAAAAAACTCTAGTCGTGAATATCACTAGGATAAAAGAAGCTACTTTTTGAGGGCTTGCCGACTGACTGTGTATAATGATGTATAATTTATATTGAAAAATGATATATTGTGAAAATAGAAGAAAATAAAAGTTTATTTGAATAAATGAAGATTTTCTTTTTAATCTAGCAATAGTAAGATATCTACCCGAAAGTGTTTCCAGTCGATGCCAATCTTAAGTCCACTCAAGCTCTTTGTTTGAAGGTCATTGATTTTCAAGGTCGGTTGATGCCATGTTGCAGAGTCTTCGGGGTCCTCACCGGCTAAATATTCTGAAAAAGAGTTTAAAGGATATGAAATATCAGAAATTTGATTTGAAAAAATGCCAATCTTCCAATCTATATTTGCTTAAAACCTCTTTAATCACTTTCAACAAAGAGTCATATCTAATTCAAATATTAAGCTATCTGTCCAAAGTCAAAGGAGGCAGAGAATAAGTGGCTAACGCGTATATATTTACATTTGGTCCTAAAAGTCAAATTGTGGCAATTAGGTTGACAAAAACTTTATACAATATGCACATTTACTAGTTCAGTCAGGTAACTAATTACCTCAAATTTCCAATGCATAGTTCTATGTTTAAAAGAAAACTTGTTACTCTGTTACTGTCCACCAAATTTGGTGGACAGTAGCTGGACCCAGAGAAGCATAGTGACAATTTCTGATCAATTCTAAGTATCTCAATGCTACATATACCAGCATTACACACTGTTTTGCTCAATAACTTCAAAAAAAATTCCACCAAAATGTATGGTGGTATATGGTCTTAATACATAGGTAACGCCTGCAAACAGTATTAAAATGTAAAGTATAATTAGTATTAAGCTATGCTGAAATGTCACAGCTTGTACCCAATCTTCACAGAAAAAACAAATTACAATGTAAACCTTGATTGTGATTGGCTGCTGAGAGCCCTGTTACCATGGTAACTATTGTGGCTAAGTTACCATGAGTACAACAAAGGCACAATCACAATTTTCATGCAGTTTCTTCACAATGTAACAGCATTTTATCTTTGAATCATGAAATATCATTACCTAAAAGCATAGCTGTATCTTGCACACATGTCGTCATGGGTCCTGCTACAGATACTGTACGACACAGGGGCATACTTCCGTGACGAGACCAACGCCCATAGGTTGGCTTCAATCCAACAATGCCGCATAACGCAGAAGGAATGCGCACCGAACCTCCCCCATCAGTTCCTATGGCGAGGGGGCAAAGGCCTGTAAGAAAAATATATGTCACAATATTTACTTTATAGATTTTATTTAATTTTTCATTAAACAGTTTACATCATATTTTTTTACTGTCATCTTTGTACATACTGTATACTACAGAAAAAAAATAGAAATAGAATTTCAATACTAATACATTTTCTAAACAGGAGTCTTCCTCTAACCTAAATACTAATACCACCACAAAATAATCATGTGGGAGGTTAAAAAATCAACCTATCACAATGTTTACTTAGATTTTATTTCATTTTTCATTGTACAGTATGTATTGTTTATGATAGTCATCTATGAACATACATGTACAGCACTCCTCTTCACACAAGGGTCTGCTTTTCGCCATTTCCTCCTTCAAGATGAAATCCAGGTTCATTAAGTGATAACATGCAAAGAAATTTATCAAATTCTTTCAACGAAAGTAGAGATTAGAAAAGGCCTCTCCATCCTGTTTAAAAAACCCGCATACCCACTATACATATACAATCTAATCGTGCTGGCGAACACAATAGCAACTTCACAGACGTCATCATCACTGATATCAGTCAGCATTTTCCCTATCACAACTCTCGCCCCATGAAACTCCCTCCTTCCATTTCTCTCAGTGGGTCATTCCATCTGGATTCACCCAGTGGTTGCACCCGACCGTCTCAGAATTCGTTGTAATTTGGTACACATAAAATTCAACATGGCCCAAGCACAAAACAAAAAAAATTAGTCCAATCGGTCCGTCGGTTCTCGCGCTACGGCCCGCCCTTTTCTCCTTGTTTTGACAAAAATGGGCGTGACCTTCAACTTTCAATGGCCATTGCGTCGTAACGTGTTGACCAATTTTCACAAAACTGGTACCATTTAATAGGAAATTCAGAGAGGAATCCAAAACATGCATCAAATAATGTATTGGAGCAATTTATCAGGTCATGACCTTTGACCTTAACTTTGACCTTGAGTTTGACCCCCGGACAAATAATTTTTTAACTTGATTTTCGTGTATGTTGATTATTGGTATGATATTGACAAAATATGTTAAAATCAATGATGATATTTTATTTCTTCACCTTTAAAAACTCTTCCAAAGATACCATGAAATTTCACTCTAGTCCCACACACTGATATTCATGTTAGTAAAGTGTTTACCAGTTACATGATTTCTTCCAATCTTAAGTTACAGTATGCAAACACATGAAAAGAAATTAAGCTTAATCAGTTCACAAATGAAACATCAAATATTTATGCTCATGAATAGGTATCTGTTTAGGCATTTTGATGCTCAGCAATATATATTCATTTTGATGTTCGGCAATAAATATCATAGATATATATATATTCATGTTAGTAAAGTCTTCACTTTTATCCTCAAAATATATATATATATATATGTATATGATATCAGGCGCGTACGCAGGATTTTTGAAAGGGGGGGGGTTTTCGAGCTGATTTTTTTTTTTTAATCTCCCGCCCAGTCTCTAAAAAGTGATGAGCGGGGGGGGGGAGGTGATGATTTTTTTTTCTTATTTTTTCAGCGCTGCAAATAAGACAATAACATCTAAGTGGGGATGGGTATGTAACAGTGCGGTCATGACCCGCGAGCGAGCAGAAATGTTCTCGTTTTTGCGTTGAAAACATAACCTTTTTGTCAATAGTTTGTTGGTATCATAGTCGATGCTACATGTCCTTCGGATCGTGCACTCATGATATGGCCAACCGCGTAGCCAGGATTTCATTTTGGAGGGGGCGGTAAATGCACGCGAAGCGTGCCAACACTTACAGAGCGCGCGAAGCGCGCTCCCTAGGGGGTGGGTGCAGGGAGGGGGAGTTTCCCCCTCCCGCGCGAAGCGCGAAGCTTTTAGTGTTTCATAAATTAAAATAAAAAAAAGCCGTTTCTCTTGTCTCTAGTACCTCCAATTCGGTTGACTATATTGCGATTTTGAACCTTGTTTTCAAAAGTGATTGTAAACGCACAAAAGAGGTATACAATGGAGGAAATTAAAATGATAATAACTCCGCGCGAAGCGCGGAAGCTAAAGTGATTTATCAATTTTTCTTGCAATAAAAAGGGTCCCGAGAAAAGGGTATTCTCAAAGATATATTGAAACTTTCTTTGGAAAGATCAGATTTGATTACAAACAATTTAGCATCAATACATATTTTAACTCGCAAAACAGAGGAGAAGATTGGTAGAGGAAGATATTCCTCCCCGTGATGAGCAATGAAACTCTGAAATTTCAAAGGGCGGACGTTTCATCAAATGTAGATATCTCTAATACCCAATCGTCTCTAATTCAATTTATTTTCTAAGATTATTGAACTTCATTACAAGGAAAATAGTGCGCATAAAGTTGAAACTTCTGTGATTTATTGAAATTATCTATGTAATAAAGGATGATTATTTTTTTTGACTTTTCCTGAAGCGCTTCATTTTGAATATAAAGAAACTTAAGTGTCATTCAAAATTTCAAACTGAGGGCGCAAAACAGGACAGGAGATGAATGTATACAGGGAAATGACATGAAGTTTAATGCAATTTGATAAAAAAAATATTGTACTTTTTTATTTAATACGACACGAATTCCATACCTTCCTCTTTTTAAATTAGGAACCTGTTTGCCCCCAAATTATGGTTGTTTATAGTAATGAGCTGAAAAGCGGGAGAAGCTGACTTTATGGAGGTGACGGCAGAAACTTATATATAAATAATTTTACCCGCTCGGAGCCGACCAGACCAGAAGTTGCGCGATCAATTGAAAAAAAAGATAACTTCATACATTTACTTCGGCCTAACCTTACTCAAATTCATGCCCTAATGTATACAATTTTAACTTTAACTGGCAAGAAGCACATAGCTGAGATGGAAAAACAGGGTTAGAGAAAAGGTGGGGGAACAATGGAGAACTTCAATATTGTCATTTAACCGCGCGCAGCGCGGAAGCAAAATTCATATATGAATTTAAAGCAAGAAGAGTGAAGGAGTTTCTCTTCTGAGAAAAAATAAAGAATAAATAGAAAAAACACAATGCTACCTTTCTTCCCTTTCCTTCCTTCCCTTTTCCTTTTCTCCTCTCCTTTTTTCCCTTCTTTTTTTTTCTTTTTGGGGACGTTTTTTTTTGGGGGGCGACTGCCCCCCTGGCTACGGGCCTGGATATGGCCTTGATCAGAACACTAGAAACTTGAGAAATGTCATGAATTACGAACGAGCGGAGCAAGCGAGCCGAAATGTTTGCGTTTTTCCGTCAAAACATACAATTCTTCGCAATAGCTGGTTGGTAATGATTACATATTAGTTGATGATACATGTCCTTCTGCTCGTAAGTCTCATGATATGGCCTTGATCAAGAGACTAGAAACTTAAGAAATTTCATAAATGATTACGAGCGAGCGGAGTGAGCGAGCCGAAATTTTCGCGTTTTCCCGTCAAAACATACATTTCTTGTCAATAGTTTGTTAGTAAATCAAGTATTAGTCGATGCTACATGTCCTTCTATTCGTAACACTCATAATACGGCCTTGAACAGGAGACTAGATACTTATGGAATTTCATAAATTATTACGAGCGAGCGGAGCGAGCTAACCGACATTTTAGCGTTTTCCGTCATTTTGGTTTTCATATTGGTAAAACATATTTTGTAAGAAAACGTATGTCTTTGTCTTGGTTCACTTGTATTCATAAGTATGCATCATGATAATCATGTATGGCCTTGTTAATGGCGATACCGTGATCATGTCGGCGACATGCGGAAATAAAAGATATAATAAAATGGAGCGAGCGAAGGGAGCGGAAATTTTTTCTGTGTTTTTCGTCGGAAACATGAGATTCTGTTCATTATTGCTGTCATATACATTATTGGGTAGGGGAACCGTCCGTAACCAGACAAGGAGTTATCAGGCTCTTGCCCGATAACTCCTTGACCAGTCCGACCTCTGGGGAGACAAGCCAAAAAAAAAAAAAAAAAAAAAAAAAAAAAAAAAAAAAACGAAAAGGGGGGGGGTTTGAACCCCGAAACCCCCCCCTTGCGTACGCGCCTGTATGATATATATTGCTGAACATTAAAATGCCTAAACAGATACCTATTCATGAGCATAAATGTTTTATCTTTCATTTGTGAACTGATTAAGCTTAATTTCTTTTCATGTGTTTGCATACTGTAACTTAAGATTGGAAGAAATCATGTAACTGGTAAACACTTTACTAACATGAATATCAGTATGTGGGACTAGAGTGAAATTTCATGGTATCTTTGGAAGAGTTTTTAAAGGTGAAGAAATAAAATATCATCATTGATTTTAACATATTTTGTCAATATCATACCAATAATTAACATACACGAAAATCAAGTTAAAAAATTATTTGTCTGGGGGTCAAACTCAAGGTCAAAGTTAAGGTCAAAGGTCATGACCTTATAAATTGCTCCAATACCTTATTTGATGCATGTTTTGGATTCCTCTCTGAATTTCCTATTAAATGGTACCAGTTTCATGAAAATTGGTCAACACATAACGACGCAGTGGCCATTGAAAGTTGAAGGTCACGCCCATTTTTGTCAAAACAAGGAGAAAAGGGCAGGCCGTAGCGCGAGAACCGACTGACCAATTGGACTAATTTTTTTTGTTTTGTGCTTGGGCCATGTTGAATTTTATGTATACCAAATTACAACGAATTCTGAGAGGGTCGGGTGCAAAATTGCACATTCATTGGGTGAATTGGCATGGAATGACCCGTCTTAAAGCATCCTCTCGTTCAGACCTTGCTGCTTTATTATTCATCCTGTAAAATTTGGACTTCCCATTCCTCTATGCCATCAAGTTCCATATCCCATGCTCTTTTCACAGGGTCATTGTTTTCCCTCAACACATGGCCCATCCGTCTCAAAACACTCTCTTTACCACTTAAAAGCCCATGTCGAAATATAGCCTTCACGAATAACATAACTTTCGCCGCATCAGTCGGCATACACTTTATTTATCCATGAATATCCCGCTACAATCACAAGCCAATTTATGAATGCATATATAGTAAGTATGCGCATTGCAAGCATCCCAGTGCCGAGCACAACATGGCATCAAAACAAGTGTGCAATTCTCTATCACCTCGTACCAAAGTCGACACAGAATTTCACTTTTCTATATTTTATTTGAATAATGAAAGGCATTTTCAGACAATATATTTTCACAGCAATATCGCACAGGTAAACGTATCTTGATTACTTCTGGCTTTCCCTTCAAAGTCATACAGAATAGCACCAAAGTCACATCGTATCCGTCAGAGTTTATAGAATCTATCGCAATGTGTATAAAGTCAAAGGAGTTCCAGGTTTCAGAGCGGACAAGGAATATGCAAGAAACTGCAGAATCTTGATAATTTTCGAACGAAACTTGTGATGATCCAATCACGAGCCAAGACCATTGCAAGTGTTTAAAACATGGCTGGATATCGTTATTGGTATCGATACTTTTGAATATATTTCTGCGGATTTTTGTGACCAAGTGATGAGAAAGTGATCTAGGCGATGAACCAATCAGCTGTGCAAAGCTTGGCTGTTTGTCCTACACAGTCAATGGACATTTCGATGTGAAACCCAACCTTTCCATGAGCTCACGTGTGCTCTTTCTATCACATATTCTCGCACCACATTTTAGCAGAGACGTACCTACCTGAAGCTACACAGGCCCCTGACCCTGATGAACTTCCTCCAGGATAATGGTTAGGGTTATAAGGATTGCGTGCAGTACCGCTCCTGTAAACATAAGTACAAATGGGTCATTAACATCACAAGGTTGCAGGAAATGTTAGATACCATACGCATTGGTGCTTAACTCTTTGTTAATTGTTCCAATATAGCCACTATCAAAAATATCACTTTAAGAAATTTACAACTGACCTCAAATCTGTGTAAGAGTGAATAGCTGATATTCATAAATTCTCAAAACATATTAATCAACATTTCCACAATAAAAACAGAAATAGACCTTATTTGAAGGTAGAGTGGTTTTGCTATTTTACATCAACAGATAATCAAATAGAATAATGTTATGATTAAGTTAATATCAAATGGTGCCCAGTTGCAATTTGAACTTCACCAAATAAGTTTATTAAAAAACCCACTATGGATTATGTTGAAGCGATATGTAACGAAAGAATTGCAAATATTGTTTTGTAAATAAGTGAGTCTCTTCACGAGCTTGACTTACGCACTGATATTCATACCAATAACTCCTAGTCCGACTTCATGCATGTTTGATATTCCTATGATTACAGCACCACCGGCGCGAAGCTTAGCCGCTATAGTGGAATCCTCCTTCACGGGGTCACGGCCTAAGAATGTGGTTCCACTACGTAGATGGTAAGGTTTCTAGAAAAGTTAAGAAATTTAATTTGAGGAAGCGAATTTGAGTCAATCCCCTGGCAACAAGATCATTATAGTCATGTTCTAGTCAAACCTGGTGGGTGCTTCATTAATCATAAAGCTGTTTGTACGTTCAGATCAACATTGAGAACAACAGGTGAACCTTTCTTACGCGCTAAATAATTAATGATGAATACCATTTACCACAAGGATCACCACTCGTTCTTAAAGTCGCTCTTTACTTACGAATATCTTTATGAAACACCTACCTGGGTTATCTTACTTTTATGAAGCACCAGTTGTCAACTCATTCACCAATTAAAATCATTCTTATCCTGCTGCAAAAAAATGCCAAAAAAATTATTTAGTTTAGTGAAATGGAAAGAATAGGAAAATTCTAAAATATCATGAATGTTAATGAATTTCATGATACATAATTGGCATGAATATGGAAAAAATAACAAAGTCCTGCATTCCATTGAAATGTGGTACTTAAGTTTAGACTAGGGTTAAACCTTGGTTTAATCATCAGAATACCGCCCAAAGGCACCCATGTAAGACCAACCCCATTCCCCTTGATAGAATATGAAAAGGAAAAGAATTGTCAAAACCAAGCACTGAATACAATAAACTTTAATTTAATTTCAAGAATGACACACATTTGATGTGTTGCACAAAAATATCTTTAAAATGTGAAGCCTCGACTGCAAAGTTTGATTTGACTTCTCACCACAGCTAGTTCTTCCTTGATGACAACTGGAACCCCATCAAAGATTGAAAGAGGTTTCTTGTTGTTGATACGAATAGTAGATTCCTTAGCCATCTGTAAAAGCATAGAAATATATCCCAGTAGGTGTTTCAGAAAGCTTTGAATTTATAAGCAACTTCACAAACAATCGGTGATCCTTTCATAGGCATTTAATCAACATCACTGTAAATTTGGCATAGATATCATTTGACATTTACCACAAGAAAGGATCACCAGTCATTCATAAATTTGCTCATAACTTACAAACAGCTTTATGAAACACCCATCCAGTACACAAAAAAGCACCATGAAAAAAGGTCTGTTCACTACCATTGACTTTGAACAGATATATTTGTGTATGCAAGTTATCAAAAATTAGTTTACAGCAGAAATACTTGTTAAAAATAATGAGCAACTTCTAGTTTTATGAGTTCAATAAAATTGAGACAAGAAAGGGCAAGGAATGCATCCCCCACCCCCTCCTGGCTTAGTAAGGGTCAACACATGATATCAGCATAGGACATACTGATACTAGTACATGAGGGCAACAGGCAATTTTGCCCTCATGACTGCATAAATCACCCATAAAACTTCCCAAAATCAAATGCTTTGGGGTGACCATCTTTTCTGAAGTTGGCCCAAGATCTCTGCCAAACAATGATGAAGAAAGTTTAGAAAATCAATACAGCAGAATAATGAGAAATGTTTTAAAGGCATAATTGCTTGTTGCACCCAAAATGTAGCCCTTTAAATTAAAGGAATAGCTAAAAAGAAATCAGCAATTGCCCCAATGTGGACAAAATTAGCCACTAAAAATATTATTTTCTATCATGGGTCTTACATATCATGAAGACTTGTTATAACAATTGGATAATTTCTATAACCAGTTTACTATAAGCCATTCAAATTGAATGATTTCAGTAGCTTAAAACTGCTATTGCCAATTTGGTTCATATAACAGGTTTTAGGAAAGGGGCCCTTTGTCCATTACGAACCTTATAGACCTCTTCTACATCGTACTCTGCAAGCATCCTCATCCTAGGTTTCATCTGCTCTGTCTTCTCCAAGTCTTCCATAACACATTCTGCAACATCCTCTGGAGTCACCTTACCTGACCTACAGAAAAAATAAGATTTAAAACAAAACAGTGTTAGAGCAAACTATGAAAAAAATCCAAGACGGATGCCACGTTTCAAGAAAATGATGTTTGCCAGAACTTTTTTTGAAATTTCACATGCTTTTGGTGTCTTTTCTGACAATATCAATACTGTGCAGTTGTTGGCAAGTAAATGAGGAAATAGGGGTAGTCCAGAAAAACTCCCAACAGATTAAACAAACAATGGTTTTAAGCAAATTACATCATAATAATAATAATAATAATATATGATATTTATATTGTGCACATATCCACCTTGTTACATGAAGGTGCTCAAGGCGCTACTATATTACCCGGCTAAGCTAGGCGTTCATAGCGCACACAGCTTTTTAAGGAATTAATTCCTACCTACAAAATACACAATAAAACATGCATTTTACTGTATATACAAAAACATACTTGTATTTCAAGCAATTAATTGACAGTTGCCTGTACTTCAATGCACAATATCCTACATGTACAGCACAGGTATGAGTTATGAGTTTCTTTATCAATAACTGATTGTGGAACCATGTTAATGTCATGTTTAGTCTCATTGCTTCAATGCACTTTTCATTGGCCTAGGATATTATGCATTTTATATTCCCCCTGATTTGTTTTGAAAATTTAGGTAAATTTTTTCATGGGAAATGTCAAAGGAATCACTGTTTTGCTAGCCATGAGCTTGTATTACAAGTCATAGTTTATTGCATATAACTGCTTTGTGTTTTATGCATAATAATAAGATCGGACTTGTATATTGCACGATTATACCTTGCTAGGTATTCAAGGCACTCCTATATTACCCTGGCTAAGCTAGTATCGATTCCAGTGCTCACAGCCTTTAGAGGAATAACTTCCTGCTGGTACCCATTTACCTCACCAGGGTTGAGTGCAGCATAATGTGGATAAATTTATTGCAAGTGGAAAACACATGACATGGCTTAGAATTGAACCCACGTCTTTCATATTGAAAGACGAGTCTTAACCACTAGACCCCCACAATTACGAAATTAATAAAAGAATTGAATTGACCTTTTTTATTTACCTCAAGAAAAATGACTTTGCCTAAAAAAATTGAAATCAAAATGCCTGTACATGAAATTCAGGTATTCAAATTCCAAAAAAAAGATTTCTTTATAAAATTGAGGTGATTTATTAGTACCAATTTAGTATTATCTTTCTCCAATAATACTTCATGAAAAATACCCAAAAGTTTAGGACATGGTAGAATAACCTTTTTAAAATATAAAATCTAATTTTTACATTGTAAAAGAGAACTGTTGCTCGGCTAGTGCCATGAGCATCTACTGACGGAGTGTGCGCTCTACAAATATACACTATTATTATTATTTTTATCACTGAAATAGCACAATATATACCGGTATATATATATTTTCAACTGCATGAACATACATGTAGTATGCTGTAGAGTATATGATGCATGGCCTTGGCCATCCAAAGATCACCTAACAATTAATACAACGGAAGAGGAACCAACAGATACAATTTAAGATTAAGCATTGGGGCACGTGGTATTACTGTGCAAACATTTCAAAGTCCCTCTATGAAGTCAACTTTAATAGTTTATGTAGGTTTCTTCTATAATTAAATGGCAATCGGTCATTACTAGCAGATACTGGAATAAAGATCAGCAAAAGTGAAGAGCAGCTACTTGCTAGTCAATAGCAGAATTAATTTAGAGCATACCAATAGAAACAAACATTTTTACAGCCAGGTACAATGATCCTCCCAGGGGGTTCGAACTCTAACTCAATTTCTGAAAATCTCAGCATCAAAACTCACAATTTTTTCTAAAATTCTTTCTAAGTAATATTGACCAACATTACTTGAAATCAATGAAGTTGTTTCTTGTAAAATCCTTAAAATGTTATTATGTCCACAATACAATAGGCCTATATACATGTACACGTACATACATTTAAGTAATTTATAATTTTGTTGAATTTCTTGTTATTTCTTTGAACATCTGTATTCTGTAATATTGGGTTTCCCCACACCCCCCCCCCACATTTACTTAAATTTTTAGTCAAGACAGAAGGTAATATTTTTCACTTTAATAATAACTTACACGTACATTAAATAAAAAATACTGTAAGGAAATAAGGACAATATATTTACATGTATACATGTACATGTACATTAGGCCCGAAGTACAAGTATGTAAAGTGTGAATTTTCTGTAGGTTTGGGGGAAAGTCCCCCCCCCCCCAATTGATAACCAAATTCAAACATATTAATGACTCAGCCACTCAGGTCTAATCTTTCCTACATGTAAGCAAGCAAAGTGTATCAGGTCATGAACTTATATTATGATGAGTTTACTAGAATCCCAATTCATATCCTTATCTCTTCAAGAGGGTATACAGATAGGACAAAAATAGTACCGGTAACACAGAAGCCCCTCCAAGATTTGAGAAATATGATTTGAAAAAGAGAACAATGATAAACTTTGTTGGTTCTTCTGTGCCCCAAATGTTACATAAGCCCCTCTCTACCTACATATATGTACATACCAGCTCTAACTGAATGCTGCAACATATCTATATACTGTACTTATAAAAAAATATAGGAAAAGGGCAAACATTTTCTATAGAATAAAAAAGAATAGCAAAATACTACTACTTCAACTGAAAAGAAGTAAAAGAAAAGAAGCAGATGAAGATAAAAAAGAGAATGAAAAAGAAGAAGAATGACAACAACAACAACAACAATAATAACATTAATGATAGCAGTAATAATACTATTATCAACAGTAACACAAACTGTTAATAAAATAATCATAATAATACTTATTTTATAATCATTAATAATCAAAGTTATTTTTTAACTATCGGTATTATTAATTATAGTTATTTTAAAATCATTTATTTATAAAATAACCCCTCTCAACGCCATCCTATGAAATGAAATAAATGAAAATGGTATGAACTGGATTCCAATAGTCTTTCATCTCTGTCACAAATATTCAAGTCCGGGGAATATCGTGAAAATACCAACTTTAAGTGTTATACACCTTTTTTTAGTTAGGTCATGGCTAGCTTTGATGTATGAGTATTATTAATAAAAGTTTTTAATCAATAGCTGTACTAGCCTATAATTTAGGTGGAGGCTGCTGCTTATTATCTCTGCTCTTACGCTGTATGTCTGATGCATAAGACCATGAAAATTAGCTGCTTCACAGCCCCTGCCTACAATCCCATCTTGCATTTAATAGTTGTCATTTTATTTATATTGACCAGGGGTGGTATTCTGGAAATTTGTCATAACTTTTGTCATAAATTTTGTCATTTCTCTCTGAGATATGACACCGCTATGATTGTCACAAATCGGTATTCTGAACATTGTCTTTTCCCTGTCATATCTCTCAAAGTTCCCACCCATCTTTTCGGAAGCAAACCAATCAAAATCATCGTTAGTTCCCAGTTGGAGCCGTTCTAGCCAATAGGAAAGCCCTGTGTCATGTAGGGCGTATCCCTAAAACAGTTGCTGGCATCGCGCAACGACGTGAAAGAGAAAGAACGTCGCCGAAGAAGACATTGTGCGCTGCAAGTCTACCGTCATACTTCCGTTTGTCGATTCTATTTCCTGCCAACTACGCCGGCACTTAGAGAAGTACAGCATACGCGCGGTTTTCAAGTCCGACACTACTATCCGTAAACAGTTAGTGCGCCCCAAAGACCCCGCGCTACCCGGCAGACTCGATGGCGTTGTTTACAAGATACCATGCGGGGCTTGTGACAAGGTTTACATCGGGGAAACGGGCAGACCCGTTAACGAGCGAATGCTAGAACATCGCAGAGATGTCAAGCACCGACGCATAGATAGTTCGGCAGTTGCAGAGCACGCTTGGAATGCAGATCACCCTCCCAATTGGGACGAGGTAAGCTGTATAGCGCGGGATAAGCACTGGTACACACGGCGTGTTAAAGAGGCTATCCAAATTCGTCTTCATCCTAATAATGTGAACAGGGATAACGGCATTGACATCCCTGAAGAATGGCTTCCGACCATTCGCCGACATGCGCCCCCTACGACCGCCCGTTGCTCACCGGTCGACCGCCCTCCGACGTCCGCATCCAACCACATTAGTTTTTGCACAGCTACCGCGGTTCACTCCTCGACGTCCGCAAATCGCCCGCTTTCCACGCCGACTGCAGCCGACGGGTTTTCCCCGACGTCCGCAAGCCCCACGGCGATCGCACCGTCCGCGGCTTCTGATTGGTCGGTTGCGCCGACCAATCACACCATGGCGGTTCCGGCACCGACGGCCCGTAGCCTACGGTATAAAAGGCGCGCGCAGCGAGTGTCAACTTCATTGCCTGACGAAGACTAGCAGGTGCAGTCGAAACGTCGCAATTTCAGTTTGCCGCATCGTGAGACAACAGATTAATTCTTTACTCAGTTACGCGTATATTGATGCGCTTAATTACGAAAGAGACAGGGAGCTGTGAAGGAATTTAGAGGAGAAGTAGAAAAGTAAGGAAGACAGAGAAAAAAAGGAGGAATAAATACATGTATGTAGGGCCTAACTAATTGTAGCATGAAAAAATAATTTTGAAAATTGTAACGGAAGATGAGTGAAACTAATACCACAATCTAATCTAAATAATATAATTATTTGCTTGACATTCGGTTGGCAGGGTATCTGGGTATTTGGTACAAAACGATATGACAAAATTTATAACTGCTACCCCCTGTCATAACTTTTGTCATATCTTTTGCTTGTATAAAAGGATTATGCGTATTTAAGGCCGCGTATTTTTGGTGCGCACTAAAGAGAAGAGACAAAATTTATGACAATTTTTGTGACAAAAGTTATGACATCCACTAGAATACCTATTTTGTCATATCTCTGATAAGATAAAATATGGAGAAAAGTCAATGTTCAGAATACCGCCCCAGGATTCTCGTTGTGAAAAATGCCACTGCACATTTGTTAACAAAAAGAGAATGACGACAAACATGAGACCGGTCGATGGCTGCGAACTATAAGTAGTCTTCCACATCACACGTATTGCTGACGTTTTGCGTAACAGCATTAATAATAGGCATTTATATAGCGCCATCTATCTAGAAATATTCTATTCCGAGGCGCGTTGTTATTATTATCATTAGACTCGTAAAGACAAAGACAAACAAGTGGAATGCCTCTGGCCGTCTCACCTGCATCACGCGATTCAATATAGCAGCAGTGCTCACTTTGAATACTACTCTAACTCGCACAAGATGTTCAGTGATACATGGTTACTCTTATTTCCCTTTTTTATGAACTAGACCAATAAACTTACAGAGATATGATGGTTATTCAACAAAAAACCCCAACATGGCCAAAGTTCATAGACCTTACATGACCTTTGACCTTGATCATGTGACCTGAAACTCGAACAGGATGTTCAGTGATACTTGATTACTCTTATGTACAAGTTTCATGAATCAGATCCATAAACTTTCAAAGTTATGATGGTAATTCAACAGATACACCCAATTCGGCCAAAGTTCATTGACCTTTGACCTTGGTCATGTGACCTGAAACGCGCAAAGGATGTTCAGTGATACTTGATTACTCTAATGTCCAAGTTTAATGAACTAGACCAATAAACTTTCAAAGTTATGATGGTAATTCAACAGATACCCCCGATTCTTCCAAAGTTCATTGACCCTAAATGACCTTTGACCTTAATCATGAGACATGAAACTTGCACAAAATTTTCAGTGATGCTTGATTACTATTATGTCCAAGTTTCATGAATCAGATCCATAAACTATCAAAGTTATGATGGGAGTTCAACAGATATCCCCAATTCGGCCAAAGTTCATTGACCCTAAATGACCTTTGACCTTGGTCATGTGACGTGAAACTCATGCAGGATGTTCAGTGATACTTGATTAACCTTATGTCCAAGTTTCATGAACTAGGTCCATATATTTTCTAAGTTATGATGACATTTAAAAAACTTAACCTCAGGTTAAGATTTCGATGTTGATTCCTCCAACATGGTCTAAGTTCATTGACCCTAAATGACCTTTGACCTTGGTCATGTGACATGAAACTCTAATAGGATGTTCAGTAATACTTGATTAACCTTATGGCCAAGTTTTAACTAGGTCCATATACTTTCTAAGTTATGACGTCATTTCAAAAACTTAACCTCAGGTTAAGATTTGATGTTGACGCCGCCGCCGCCGTCGGAAAAGCGGTGCCTATAGTCTCACTTTGCTTCGCAGGTGAGACAAAAATTGCAGCCCCTGCCTAGATTATTTAGCTACAATTTTACCTGTAGGCATGGTAATAATCCGAGACCGTTTTGAACCTGAAATCTTTGCTTTCTTTCCTCTCTGGCTGAATAAGATAGTCTAAATCAATCTTGAGAGGGTCACTGGCTTCACTTGGCTCTGTGGTTGGTACAACAGGTTCATATGTGGGTGGGTCCTCTATTACAAAGTTGTGAAGTAAATTGAAGTGGGATTTCCTAAAAGACAAGAAGACAAACAGTATTGAGAAATCACCTGCAGAAAAAAATATTATATTGTGACTGTAATCAAAATGGCTTGTTTAATTTTGTTGATTATTTCAACAGAAGTTGAATTTTTTAATTCTGGGGCATACATACAAAACCAGGCCTCTACATGTATATGAACAGGCCTCATTTTGTGATCTGAATACAAATCAAATTGCAAATGAACTCTGCTTATAGATCAACACAAATTAGGAAAGGCATACACACACAATTTTATAGGCCTATATGACTGTCAAATTTTTTTTACAGGATACATGTACCTCTATAAAGTCAATTCCATATCTATTACATACATGAACCTAAATCCCATCGCCTTTTTTTTACAAATAGGAAGTTCAAATACAAGGTGGGACCAAGGAAATAGCATACTGTATATGCAGTAACACTGCATAAAGAGATTGAAATTAAAATATTGACCTTAAAGGAAACCAAAACCCAAGAAGAGAAGCAATTTTATTGGAAAGAGTAAAATGAGAGGAACAATTTAAAACTAGTTTCATCAAAATTGATTGTGAAATTAACAAATTATGGATGTTTATAAGGTTTTGTTGCACTTTCTATGGGGATCCTCAAATTGGTAAACATGCTTAAAATTAAAATTGCTGATTTTGTGTACAACTCTTCATTGGTTTTGTACACAATTTTTCTGATTTTCCCCATTATCTTTCAAATTGCATATTGCCTCATTCTCAGCATAATCATGGGAAAATATAATTCACACCACATACGCTAAGTTCAGGAGGAAATATAAATAAAGGAGCGCTGTCGAAGCATGTTTGCCAATTTGAGGATCCCCATAGAAATTACAAAAGGACTTTTTACATGTCCATACACTGTAACTTGCTCATGTCACAACCAATTTCAGAGATGCCAAGTTCAAAGACCAGCTATGCGTGAGATTTTCTGTGAATCTGAGTGAGATCACAGACATTGTGTACAAAGTATATGGGGATAGGCTGTGAGAGTTGCGTGAGACAGAGATATGAGGGGATGAACAAGAGTCCAAAATGCGTGAGTCTCACGCATAATGCGTGAGACTTGGTAGCTCTGCAATTTTGATGAAACTTGTTCCTCTCACTTTACTCTTTCCAATAAGATTGCTTCTGTTCTTGGGTTTTGGTTTCCTTTAATTGCTTAGAGTATCTGTCCTTGTACTAAAATGTGAATGAATTTGGTAGGAACCAAATATTGCATGAAGTTATACCCTTCCCGTTTCCATGGAATCTGCTCTCAATTTTCATTCGCCACTTTTGAATAAACAAGTGGAATGCCTCTGGTGGTCTCATCTGCATCAATCACGCAATTCAATATAGCAGCAGTGCTGACATGGAAAACTACCATAAAATAATTATTCACAAAACACACCATTCATATGATACAATAACTACGTTCATTAACATTTGACCTTGATCATGTAATCTAAAACTTGTCAGTGACACTTGATTACCGGTACCCCTATATCCACATACACTATATCTAGTATAAACTTTGAAAGTTATGACAACAATCTAATAATTACATGTACCTCTAAAATGGCCAAAGTTTAATGACCTTAAATGACCTTTGACTTTGGTCATGTGACCTGAAATTTTTCAGTGAAACTTGATGTCTCTTATGTCCACTAGACCAATATATTTACAGAACTGTTATGATGGTAATGCAACAAATACCCCCAAAATGGCCAAAGTCCATTAACCTTTGTCCTTGGCCATGTGATGTGAAACTCAATCAGGATGTAATAATTCAGTAATACCGGTACTTGATTTACCATATGTCCAAGTTTCATGAACTAGGTCCATATATTTTCTAAGTTATGATGACATTTAAAAACTTAACCTTAGGTTAAGATTTTGATGATTCCCCCAACATGGTCTAAGTTCATTGACCCTAAATGACCTTTGACCTTGGTCATGTGACCTAAAACTCTCGCAGGATGTTCAGTAATACTTGATTAATCTTATGGCCAAGTTTCATGAACTAGGTCCATATACTTTCTAAGTTATGCTGTCATTTCAAAAACTTGACCTTCAGTTAAGATTTGGTGTTGATGCCGCAGTCGCCATCAGAAAAGCGGCACCTATAGTCTCACTCTGCTATGCAGGTGAGACAAAAAACTAGATACCCGGTAACCAATTGATAAGAAATACTTAAAGTTTTTACTCAGCAAGTCATGTTTATAAAAGTACAAGTATAAAACAAGTAAAAACAAAAACACAAAAAAGCATCAAAGTGAAATAAATTGAAGTTGTAACTTGTATCTAAAAAATGAAAAGTAAACCCAGAATTCTGTGTGAGGTGATATCTATGTACCTGGTATTAACCAAATATTTATCTGATATGCCACATCATAAAGCCCTACATGATGAACTTTGATCTCTTAAAAACGGATTGACCATTGCTTCCTTTGATTGTAAGGGAAGCAGACCTGTTCAAAGGTCTATGAGAACGGTAAACACACAAGCCTACAATCTGTACTCCAGTACCTTCTCACTTTCTACAGATTCTGGAGGTCAGTTTCTGACCTGCTTTATGACTTTAAGTTTAGGGTTCCAAAAGATAAACCAAAGTGCATCTTCAGCCATATTCCATATCAAAGTCCTCCAGTTCTGTCTGACTCAACTTGTATTTTGATACAATTTGAATAGGCCAGTAGCCAGCCAAATCCATTACAGATAATTAGGATTTACTTGTTTACAGTTTACAGCTGGCCTAATCTTTGAGTGCTAGCAATGGATGTGCCAAGTTACATGTAAATGTGAAAATGTCCACACTGCACCTACAGAATTGAAAAGGAGAACTAAAACATGTAAACAGTAGGCAGAATCTATGCAAAGGCAGGTGAGGTATAAGAGGTGGAGATGAGAGAAAGAAAGGAGTGTAATATGTAACAATGTAAACATCGGATAAAACAGAGCAAGATATATCAAAGATGATTTACCTTTTCGTTTTAGGGTTGAGAATTAACCTGCCAATCCACTATTTAGAGTTGATAAGAAAATAAAAAAAAAGATCATTATATTTTAATTTTGTTTCTATTATCATTATCACCATAAAATTGTTGACAAAATACAGATAAACATTGAATCTAATGACCATTCCAAACCTGTTATATGCCTTACACAAATAATATAAAGAGTACACATAAAAAATTTGGTTCTGTGTTTACATAGCTTGATCTATGCCCTTTCTATCTCTATACAGTGCGTATCAAAAAAAGTTTACACTTAGAATAAATCCTATAAAATTATAAACTTGTAATATCCTGAAGATTTTTCCACATTTTAACATTGGTACAGATCCATTTAAGCAAATGACTGTCGGAAAAAAAATTCCGCTTGAGTGAGCACCACTAACTTTTGAAGAGTTAGTGAAAATGATTTGCGCAGAACTTTGAAATAGTTATGCGAATAAAAGTAGACCTTAATCATGAAGAACACGTGGCATTTAGCTAGTAAAATTGATTTGAAGATACATGTATCTTTTACCATTTCAAACTTTTTTTCCTTGCCCAAAACACTTCGAAGAGTGCATTGCGCCCCATCCCACTCCCCCACACACCGAGGCAATCATGACATTTGCTTTACACTGAGCTGTGATTTACATAAAATGGCTTAGGCTTGATTTTCATTTCGTAAATCATTGTCAAGCTTGGAAAAGGTGTGGAGAAACAAGTATTAAATAAAAAATGAAATGTGAACCCACTTTAAATGATAAAAACTTTTTTTGATACGCATTGTAGACATAAAAAGCATAAGATAACCCCTCCCCCATCCCATCCACACACAATTCAATAGATTTTCACAAGTTATATCATCAAATCGTCCAAGTAATATGCTCTTTTACCCATCTTGCGGTTTCAGTCCTTGTTAATTCCTCTTTCTTGATAATTATTCATACTATGCATACTCTTATAGACTCCCAAACTTACTGTGTTCGAAAGGTGCAGTACAAATCTTAACAGGTTACCCGAAGCTCGAAGGGGGATATTCTGAAGGGAAAATAAACCATTCAATAAGTGAAATTTACAAAAGATCTTTACATCATAACTAGAATTGTCAGAAATTATAAACTCAAATGTGAGCTCAACCATAACAAGTGGAATGCCTCTGGCCTTCTCACCTGCTTTCACGCGGTTCAATATAGCAGCAGTGCTGACTTTGAAAACTACTCTAACTTGCACAAGATGGTCAGTGATGCATGTCCACTTTTTATGAACTTTTTATGAACTTACAGAGATATGTTTATTCAACAAAAAAAACCAACAAGGCCAAAGTTCATTGACCTTACATGACCTTTGACCTTGGTCAATTGACCTGAAATGCACACAGGATGTTCAGTGATATTTGATTACTCTAATGTCCAAGTTTAACGAACTAGACCAATCAACTTTCAAAGTTATGATGGTAATTCAACAGATACCCCCAATTCGGCCAAAGTTCATTGACCCTAAATGACCTTTGACCTTAATCATGAGACCTGAAACTTGCACAAAATGTTCAGTGATGCTTGATTACTATTATGTAAAAGTTTCATGAATCAGATCCATAAAATTTCAAAGTTATGATGGGAATTCAACAGAAACCCCCAATGGTCATGTGACATAAAACTCATGCAGGATGTTCAGTGATACTTGATTAACCTTATGTTCAAGTTTCATGAACTAGGTCCATATATTTCCTAAGTTATGATGTCATTTCAAAAACTTAACCTTAAGTTAAGATTTTGATGTTGTTTCCTCCAACATGGTCCAAGTTCATTGACCCTAAATGACCTTTGACCTTGGTCATGTGACATGAAACTCTAATAGGATGTTCAGTAATACTTGATTAACCTTATGGCCAAGTTTCATGAACTAGGTCCACATACTTTCTAAGTTATGATGCCATTTCAAAAACTTAACCTTAGGTTAAGATTTGATGTTGACCCCGCCGCCGTCGGAAAAGCGGGGCCTATAGTCTCACTCTGCTATGCAGGTGAGACAAAAAGTAACTGTCCTGGGCAAGAAATAAGGAGGGGGGGGGGCTTAGTCTATGATCTATTTTCTTTGAATATCTAATCAGGACAGCTTGGGGCTTTGGGCTGGCAAGAAAAAATCACTTTGCTAAACAGACTATTAACATTAGTGTCATTGCTCTTTAGATGTGATGGTTGCCAAAAGTGATTAATTTATGACGAGATATTGTCGAAGTTACTAGGTGAGAAACATTATAGGCTATTCCACAAAAAACATTGTCTTCAAGAGCTAGATCTTCAGATGGTTGATGGAGGGTTGAGAAACCGGAAACTTTGGAAATTTGTAAACATTATTTTTTCTTTTCTGTCTTTAAATTATACAAAAATATAATTGAATGAAGTATCAGTCAGTCGGCAAGCCCTGAAAAAGTAGCTTCTTTTATCCAAGTGATATTCATGACTAGAGTGTTTTTGCATTGTTAATGAGCTTGGTGCGGACCAAAACACCTCTTTTAATTCGGCCATTGCTACTCTAAATATTAACCAAATTTCATGTTTTTGGTATCTTTATAAAGAAAAAATCATTCTTTCAGGTGATGTGTTTGAATTTTTAAAAAGATGTTGTAATATAGAGGAAACTTTTCATCTACAACATGAAACAAAATAATTATTTTCATGCAACAAAAGTTGTTGTTTTTACCCTTATTTTCTGTTTGAGCACAAATTATTTTTTTAGATTATGACAAAGCTGAAGATCTAAGCTTTAATATGATAGTTCTTATAAGAAGAGGTATTTTAGATGGGTCAGCAGCCAGGTCTTCATAGGCCAAGTACATTTAGCAGCTCAAAAACAATCTACTGTGCTATGATTGGTCATAGAGAACACACACCAATGCAAATTCCAATGTTCCCACACTGGGCCTCTGTAGGTCACACTCACCATGTGGTAATCTCTTCAAATAACCTGCGCCTGTTGTTTTGAAAACATTATTCAGCCAATCAGAACTCTAGATGTTATGCTACTCAGAAATTTCTGAAATCTCGTCTTGCATCTTGATGAAAAAGGCTGGCTGCTGACCCATCTATAAGGTGTCACATATCAAGAGTGACATTGTATAAAAGTACATGTAGAGAGTTTGAGCTTTCTGATGATATAAATAATGTTTGTACCCAAAACACAAATGTTGGCACAATTTGCAATAGAAAACAGAGGAAGAAAACTCTGAGGCCTCTTTTCAGGCCTGAAATTCACCGTTTTATAAAAATATTTTATTCAAAAAAAAACAACCAGTATAAAAAACGTAACATGTACTCTTTCCTATGGAACAAAAATAATCAATTCTACTCAAGGAGAAAATTCTTTGAGAAAAAAGTCGAACAATTCACAAGATTTTGTAGGGATATGAATTCAACCACGAGAGGACTTGCATAAATCTTGCTCATTTGCTCATTAACACAGGGGCTTGCAGACTGACTATTTGTATATTTTGCTCTTTATTATATTGCCTAACACTTTCAGGGCACGACAAACCCGCTTGCCTGGGGCAAGAGAAAATGATGTGCGGGCAATCGCCTGATCGGGCAAGTGGTTGTTCTGGAAATAGAATAATAAAATATCATTAATACGTTGGACACATTTGCTATATGGTGACCATACGGCGAGTCAAAAACAGCCGTTTCATTAATTTTGATTCAAACCACCTATACGTAGTTGGTACTAAAAATGTTCAAACGGCTGTTTTCGACTCGCCATACGGCCGCCGTTGAGCAAATGTGACCAAGGTATTAAATTCAATATCTTTTGGATAATCACAACTATCTCTCATATAATGGAAAAAAAAACATGGAAACTGATATATAATCAGCGCAAATTACTGACAATTTATTGCCAGGTACATGTACCTCTTCGAAGAACCTTGCCATCAAATCTTACGTTCTATGTGTGCTTGTACATGTACAGTATCTTGCTCAATTTGCCAAAGCAACCTCCCCCCATTAAAAGAACACCAAAAGTAGCTAAAAATTACTTTTTCATCTTTAAATCCATGAAATGCCATCTATTTTCCATATTACCTTGAAATTGTTTTGATTTAATTGGAAACTACCGAAAAATTAAGAATTTTCAGCTCTTTCTTGACTCTGATTTATGATGATGTTACACTCGGTAAATGTGTTTTATTCTTGCAGTCCCACATGTAGAATTTCATGGTGTTGACCAAGTGTAAAACAATCAAATGATCAATGGTCGTTTTCAGTTAATGTCGCAACACCATAAAAGTCTATATGTGGGACTACAAAAAAATATATTGACCTAGTGTAACATCATAAACGATGAAGAAGGGTGAAGAGAGAGGAGAATCTTCTTAATTTTCTTGATAGCTTCCAACTATTAAATCAAAACAATTTCAAGGAAATATGGAAAATAACTAGCCATTTCATATTTAAAGATGCAAAATGTGGAATTTTAGCCACTCCACTTTTGGTGAAGGTTTTCTGTAGGGTTTTTTAACATAAAAAAACAATCTTTTTCAGAGTCAAGAAAGAGCTGAATATTTTTCATTTTCTTGATAGTTTCCAAATAAATCAAAACAATTCCAAGGAAATATGACAAACAGAATACCATTTCATGGAAATAAAGGTGCAAAATATGAAATTTTAGCAATTTTTGGTGAAGGTATTTTTTCAACCTTTAAGTTTAAAGCCCATAACTAGTGAAAAAAATCAAAGTAATTGAATGTAATGACTCCAGGCCTACTTTGCTGAAAATAAACTTTTAATTTAAATGTGTGTTGTTTACTGTACACGATTCTCATTTTTTTGTATGACCTTTAAAGATAAAAAAAATGAAACTAACACATCAATGATGTGGAGCTCATCCGGCATCTCACAATGAAATTTAAAACAATTTTCATTTCAGCCCAGTTGACACTGTAGTGGTGACATAAATTGAGGATATAGAATTGAAATTGATGAAGAAATGACAGTCACAGAAGCATTTTTTGTGATCTAGATCATGATAGATCTATGAATAAATTTCATATAAAATTATAAATCAAGCATAAATAACTTTCTAGTCAAGATTTCTTAACCCTGTGTAGAACCTTGGTGAACCTCATGTAGCTCTCACTCAGATGAAACAAAAATAATCAAAATCACCAAGAAATAGCATACTGTCTGTGCATGCTATTGGCAATTGCTAGCGAGTAGCGGTGCACTCTTCTGACTTTGTTAGCTGCTGCTGGTCGGCTGAACCCCCGTGAACTAACAACCAACCTCCCGTACAATTTGAACTTACCGCTCTAACCATGTTGTAATCGTAGCTCTCGGGTGTCAATCTTCGTCTTTTTATAAGCTTTCCTGGCTTTGTAGCTCTTTTTATAAAGAGCAACCAAATTACAAAAGCCCCCGAGAATATACCACATAGCGACGGCAAGTACCCCATGATTTTCATCAGAATTGTTCAAGTTTACATTCCTCGACGAGTCGACCTCTCCAATTTCGTCTAGTATAATATACTAGTACCAGTACTACTAGTAGTAGTAGCTAGCTAGCTCTCGCGAAATGACAACCTCTTTCCGGATTTTTTTAGAAGCTTGATGAGCGAAGGCCTTGCTCGCGCTCGAGGCGGAGGAGAGGATCGAGGCGGCCATGGAATAGAAGCAGGGCGAGTATGATATATCTTTAAATGTCTTGTAAAAATCTATCCGAAAAATATAAATTTTGTGTTGAAAGGATGAAAATTCTTGCTCGCTTGTTCAGCTCTTTCGCAGTTGCTATTTTTAATGAATTTTATCGGCCTTTAATGAATTTCTAATTATTTATCCTTTTTTATCATTTAATAATTTTCACCCTCTAAATAATTTCTTATTTGCCATGCCATGTCTATAATTAATCTAATCTAATCATGTCTAGCCCTTAAAAATTTAGACTTATCATGCCATTGAGCACTGATCTCCCTCTTCCCCAAACAAAAAAAAACCCCTCAGGCTCAGAGAACAAAATGTGTCAGTCGTATGTCCCCCACCACCAACACTGATCGACACCCATGGCATCATGTCCACTGTAATGGCAGTGTCAAACTTCCTCCCTCCCCCTCTTCCTCACCCCCCCCCCCCAAAAAAAAATCTCTCTCCATGTCTCTCCCCTTTTCTCTCTTTCTCTTTCTCATCTATCTCTCTCAAACACTCCAGCTAATCTATTACAATGTATACAAAGCTGAAAGCATATGCTTGATAGATTTATGTTAAAATGTATCTTATAATATTATTATACAAAAGTATATCCCTCTCAACATTAAAGTGATTGCACATTTTTGTTTTCATTATTTGATTTTTATATCTTAAATAATAAGTACAGTATATAAAGACATTGCCAGACATATGTGCTTTTTACTCCTAAATAGAAAAGGGTTACCAACTTCTCGGGCTATCTTTGATAATGGCACAAATTAAAGGAGAATGAAACCATTGGAACAAGATAGCTTGTGTAAAAACAGAAAAATCAAAGAAACAGATCAACAAAAGTTTGAGAAAAATCGGACAATAAATGAGAAAGTTATGAGCATTTAAATATTGCAATCACTAATGCTATGGAGATCCTACTATTGGCAATGCGACAAGGACGTGTGATGTCACTGATGAACAACTCTCCCCATTACTTTAGTATATATTTCACTTGAATTGCCTCTTTTATCACATCTATCCAGAGATCATGTGTTCTTTCTATATGAGGGCATGTAATACATATTTTTTTAAATACATCATGGATTAAGAGTTTGTATCATCATAAGAAAAAGCAAAAAGAGACATTTTAAGGGTATTTTATAGTCCACCAAAAGGAAAGTTGTTCATCAGTGACATCACACATCCTTGTCGCATTGCCAATGGGAGGATCTCCATAGCATGAGTGATTGCAATATTTAAATGCTCATAACTTTCTCATTTATTGTCCGATTTTTCTCAAACTTTCTTTATTCTTATTCTTTGATTTTTCTTTTTCTACACAAGCCTATTTGTTCCAAAGGTTTCATTCCCCTTTAACAAATTGGTCTGCAACCTCTGGGGCTTATGAATAGGTATTCAGTCAGTATTACCCAAAGCCATATTTCATGCACATGCTCTAGTAAGATAATTTGAATAAATATAACTCTAAATTATACAAGTAAACGAAATAAAATACGGTTGAAAAAAAAACTGTAGCAGTTATTACCCGAGTTTTCTTCAAACTGTCATACAGGTACTGGTTGTCTTAATTATTAAATCAAATTATTTTCATATTTTCAGGGTGTATTCCCTCCAGCGATCACTTGACAAATTCAGTTTGTTTACGCCGAGAAAATACATATTTCTAATTTATTCTTGGCTGGAAAATATAAAGCTAATTTTTATTCATCTGACTATCAATTTGACAGTAGGATAAATTCCAGGGGGGGGGGCACTTACATTGACGAGTGGATACCATGCGCGACCAAAAAAACACATAAAAAGGATGTCTCTTTCAAGATAGGGCACGTTACGTACGTGACGTAAAAAGGGTGTCAAAATCATTGAAATAATGAAAAAAAGGGTATCTCCTTCTTGTGGTCACTCCACTCTCGTTTCGCGGTCAGTTTCATTCTTTTCCATTGGTCTTTTATCGATTTTAAGTCTCTAACGTTTCCAAATCTAGCGTGAAATTGCTCCAAGATATGCACCCATGAGCCATTTTTTGCTGTCAGAGAATCATAATCGTTCTTCTTGCATTCCATGTGGTCCAACTGGTCCTGGATCAGCTGGATTAAGAGGTTCTTCTCTTCACAGGACCAGTTGGCCGTTCTATTTCTTGCGGGAGTGGCCATTTTACAGTGATGTTTAGGTAGACAGAGTGCACACTGAGCATGTGCAGTAAAAGCAGACTACGTCTCCATGGTAAAACTAAGGGGTGGGGCCCGCCCGGGGGCAGGGCATTTAACCCAGGGTTAAAATTTAAAACACAGGTTTAGCTAAACCTGGCTATCAGAATACCAAAATAATTAAACTACACTTAGACCAGAGGTGAGGTTTAGAGGAGGTTTTGTTAAACCTGGGGCCCGTTGCATAAAACTTTTTACCTGAAAAAACTCAGGTTGTGTTTACCAGAGTTTTTGCCCTGTGTTAAAGTCAATGGGAGAAATCAGACTAACCTTAGTTTTCAGTTTTTACCAGAGTTTTCTCAGGTAAAAAGTTTTATGCAACAGGCCCAAGGGTTAACTTTATAGGGTAATAGGGTTAATAGGGTTAAATTAAACGTATCAGAATACGGGCCTATGTGTTTAGGGTCAAATTTACGAGGGTGTAAAAATTAAGACTAAAATGTTTCATAAAGGATGTACTTTCTGCCCCAAGAATCATCACTGCGTGTTTAGAGTATGATTTGCGCAAGATGTGGGAGGTGGGGCTGTAGGCCTACTTAACCCAATGATGTTGGTAAAGGTAAAACCAACCCAACGTCCGAGACATATAAGAATATCGCTGTACTTGTTTAGGGGGTCAATACAGGGAACGCTTGGCTAAGAGTAACGTTTTGTTTCCAATGTATGTTAAAAGGTGCATTTTCAGAATATGGAAAATAGGGGTTTAGGGTATTTTTTGAGACCTCACAGTCGCGCATGTTATCCACTCGTCAATGGAAGTGGCCCCCGGGGATAAAATCCAAACAACTTCTGTTTTTTTCAGGGGGGGGGTGAAATTTATTAAAGCAAATATGTGCCAGCAGCCTTATAGTACCAAGTCCTCGAGAATTCAAATTTTGCCAGGTTCCTAATCCTACTCATATAGCAACATTCTGAGCAGTGTACGTAGTCTTGTAATATATGCCCACTTGAATGATAACATGTTAAATCACTACTCAATATGTAGGCCTATGTATGCCACTGGTACGTATGAATACCATATACCAAGAAGCAGAAAAAGTTTTTTCTTCTTAAAAACATTTTAGTTTCTCTTTACAAATAAAATTATAGACTGATTTATTCTCTGTATTATCGATAGTCATTTCAAAAGGGTTATTTGTAGACAAGCTACTTGTAACATACAGTAATAAGAGACCAACACCGTTGGTAAATGGGCTACTTTCTACCCCTTCACAGTGCATCAATTCAGTCACTGACAATCCTACAAACTACATCTATCCTGATCTAATCCAATGGGATACAGTTCAACTGTGAACCTTGGTGACAATTTAACAGAGTTACATATTGCAGGTATGCTGGGCTAGTGTTGGCCAGAGGCAGTGCCAGGTTAATTTGATAAAGGCGCAAGATATAAAAAAAAATGTCTTAATAAACAGGTAGCATACCTCTCTTCATTTTTCTTCCTATTTTTCTCCTTTTTTAACTTTTGGAAATATATATCATACTCTTACATGTACGAGTAGATCGGTATTCATAAAGGTAAGATATAATGTGGTCAAAAGTTAATTTCATTTTGCTTAAAAATGTTACTGTCAGAAGTATGTGAACATCTCCTGCACAGAAAAGCACAATTGATAAAAGCAAAACTAACTTTTACACATGTACATTGTAATCAATAGCTCATGGGTTTCACAGTTTCAAAGCATGATAATATCCCACATGGTTAAAACGCATAGTTCATGAAACAGGAGAAACCCACATAGCCAAGATTTTTTCATCATAATGTTGCAATAATGTAAGTTGCCAAACTATGTTCTGAGGGTTGCTTAAATTGAACATACCAAGTGCTACACATTATCAATTAAGGTCAAAAGGCAGACTTTTTAACGCCCATGACAAAGTGAACAGTAATTTACCGGTAAGCTCAATTGTGAACCATTTACAAAAGGTTATAATCATCAAGACCCATGTATGAAGCAGATGTTGGTATTAAATTTGTCAATTCATGTTTAATCATGGTTAATAATATTTTGATATTGTCAGTTATTTAAATATAATTTCATCTGAGTCTTTCCCTCGCTCTACTATCTTCTCTTGCAAAGAAAGCATTGGAGAGCCTTGTCATAAAGGCAGACATGCTTTGGAACAGTCTGGATACCATCAATGCTACTTCATCTTCAACAACTGCTTCCCGACTCTCGTTTGAATTACTTCTGATAATGGATTCTCTCTGATCTATTTTAGAGTATTCATCCAAAACTTTTGCAATCTCCTTCTCAGGCTGGATGTGAACTTTTTGGAGTTTGATAATGGGAACAATCAGGTTAAAATCATTCACTCTTCTGTTGATCTGTTTAACTTTCTCACTGAACTCAAATTGCAGATCCGCCCATTTGCTTACATTGTAGTCATTCAGAGGTTCTGCACCAAGCTTCAGACGTTCATGCAAAAGGGTATTCTTGGCCTCAGTAAGCATGTTCCGTATGTCCTTTTCTAGTTGAATCCATTCGGGGGCGTAACCATTGTTGACGAGAACCTCGTTCAGGTTGTGTGTGGCAGCATCCACATAAGGGCAATAGGCCGTTTTGGGTGGCAGGGGTTTCCCCATACCTGGCAGATCATCAAACTCGCCTTTAGCCATGGAGTCTTGGATCAAATCCTCTACAAGCCTTTCAATGACATTTGTTGTTCTTATCTTCCTTGCAGCTTTCTTATCCTTCAACACCAAGCCTTTCTCATCGGTCACAGCAATCTTATATATCCTGTGAGTGCTTACGGCATCCGATGCTTTCATAGCACGATATTTCTGATATTGCTTCTGTCGCTGACTAGGTGTGCCGAACCCTATTCCCTCATACTCCAGATACTGTCTATGTTGAGGAACTGTATGTTTGATGTCAAATTCACACTCATCATCATCATCCTCCTGTGATAGTTCATCCTCTAATCCCTCCCGTCTACCTTGCTTTTCCATCTTTTCCACATGAAGGCAAATGGTGCTGTAGGCTTGCTGGATCTGGGTGAACTTGTTCCCATCGGCCTGTCTGCTTTTGCTATCAGGATGGTATACCTTGGCAAGTTTGAAGTACGCCTCTTTGATCTCTACCATACTACTTTCCTCAGACACGTTGAGGAGCTGGTAGCAGTCTCTAACATTCTTGCTGATCTTGTAACCAAGGTAAGGAGAGCTTGTGTGAAAGGAGCTGATCCCTGACCACATCTGATACAGAAGCCTCCTCCTGTGACAATGCAGCAGAGGACTAGCCATCTTGATATCAGGTGTGGTCCATTCACTTTGATCCTGCAAAAGAAAGGGAAAATAGCTGAATATTTTTCTTTTACTTTTAACAATTACTTACAAATTAACAATCATATTTAACATCATTTCCAAGCTTCAAATCATCAATGTTTTCAAATTCAACATTCATTTTTCACAGAGAAATATGGCTCAGAATAAAAATTAAAATCAATTAATATGTACTATTCTACACATTTTTAAGATTGGAAATTAGCTGCAACTTGCAAGTGAATTAAAATTCACAACTGACCTTAGTACAGTTCTTGTTCCATTCAGGAACAGTGTCATATATTTCGGGGTTCCACATTACACACAGCCAATTCTAAATCTAAATTCGAACTTCTAAGCTATTTGTTTTGGACTCAAAGCTAGACTCATCTTAATAATTAAGAGTAGACATGTGAATGGGGGACACAGTCACACCCGGCATGTGAAATGAACATGATGAAGTTTCATTCCTCCCTGAACACGTGGAATTCAATTTTTAACATTTTGTGCTTCAGGCAAGGAGGTCCTAATCATCAAATTTGTAAAAATTTTATGATTGAAATAAAAAAAAAAAAAGAAATAGTGAGTGACATCATCAACTCTCTCATCTGGATGTAACTGGCTCGTTCATATAAGTATTTTGTTAAAAATAAGCGAAACTTCAAAATGTCATAACTTATTTTACATCCGATTTTGATGAAATTTTCAGCAATACTTGTCTTTGGTCTTTGCTGATTTTTCTCTGAATCTGTTAATCTTCATTTTTCTGAGGTGGACTTGACCTTTAACTGTAACGGCATAGTCGTGACCCTTACCTCAACCTGAATTATCTGCACCAAGACAAAGTTTCATAATACAAATTAAATCAAACATCAAACAGCCGCCGCCACACCTCGACGACAGCGGCCACTTCCCGCCGGCGCCGGCCGGCTCGCGGCCGGGCCTGCGGGCCGGACATCGAGCTCGCCGTCACTGCCAACGCCAAGTCAACGAGTCGCGGTCGAGCGGTCCAGCCCCTAATACAATTATACAGAGTTTACAGCTGAAAAAAGAGGTTCATTTCTACGCCAATATTGACTTACGTCATGGGTTAACTTACCAGGAGTTCTCGAAAGAAAATCAGGCTTTGGAGACCCCCTGACTTCAAATTCAATTGTAATTTGAATTCCACTTCCGATTTAAAACTAGGACCTATAGTCTGGTCAGTTAGCGGAATTATGTGGACACGGTGGACAAAAGCATGATTTTTTCTCCAGACCTTTGTTTATGTATAAGAATTAAGAATGGGGTATGCTCCAAAAAATCTGGCTGCAGGAACAGTGAAAAAATGGGTGAAAATGTCAGAATTTATGAGTTCAGATTTGTCTGATATATAGACTAGCGCTAGTGCAAAACTCAATAGCAGTGCATTAATTTGCATTGGATTAGTTCTTAAATTCAGACCCTTTTTGAACAGATCTTCTGTTTGTCCTCGCATCTCAATGCACCAAATATCTGAATGAAGATGCTAACAAAGCCGAAGGGTGACGGTGGAGGGGGTTGAATGTTGGTGTGTGTGTACATATTTTGGTCTTGGGGTAAAGGTGTGCAAGACGCATTTTTTGCATGTGTTGGAAATTGTGTTGCCATGGTAACAGTGTATTATTGCAAAAGTAAGGTAAAAATCTTGCAGTTAGAACCACTTCCTCTGTTTTTAACCGATTCTCATGAAATTTGGCACACACATTGGTCTTGAGGTGAAGATGTCTAAGACACACTTTTGTGTCTTTCAGAAATCTTGTTGCCATGGTAACAACATATTATCTGGTGAAAATTGTGAAAAAATCTTACAATTCAAACTGCTTCATCAGTTTTCAATCAATTCTAATGAAATTTGGCACACACATTGGTATTGAAGTAAAGATGTACTAGGCACTTTTTGTGTGTGTTTCAGAAACTGTGTTGTCATGGTAACAAAATATAATATGGCAAAATTTAGGTTAAAAACTTGCAATTTGAACTACTTCATCATTTTTGAACCAATTCTCGTGAAATTTGGCTCACACATTGGCCTTGGGGTAAAGATGTGCAAGAACCTTTTTTTTGCATTTGTCAGAGAGTGCATTACCAGGGTAGCCACATATGATAGCCAGAAATGTAGGAAAACTTGTGGATCAAACTTCTTCCCCTGTTTTTAGTCAGTGCTCATAAAAATTGGAAGAAATATTCATCTCAGGGTAAAGATTCATATTAAATTCTAAATGTCTTCTCTGCATTAAAATGTGGGGTATTAATCACCTTCATTAATATTTCTGGGTTTGGGGGAAGGGGCAGGATTAGTCCTTTAAATCTGACATCAAAGAAGGTTAAAGGCAGTGGCCATTAGAAACATAAAAATGATAAACACTCTTAAAAAACGCATCCCCTTAAGGGCATATAGGCTGGAGGTACACTGGGTGAATATGAAACCTTCTGCTGAAGCAGAGGAGTTCCAACACTGGCAAGCAAAACAAAATGTGTACCCCTTCTACTTTCAACAGCTGATTTTCCAAACCTTAGTTCCACCTCCCCAAGATGTGCACCCCTCCCCATACCACTTTTAGTTCTACTTCCCCATGCTCAAACCAGTCTACACCTTTGTCCCTCAGGGTTCAATGCATTTTTAAAGCTAGACATTACTCTTTTTTTGGGGGGGTGGGTCTTTAGAAAATTACCTCAATAAAATTACAGTTAAAGGATTATGACTAGGAACTAACCCCCCCCCCCCCGAAAAAATAGGGGGCTGATAATACTTTTTAGCAGAAAATCCCCCCCCCCCCTTCAAAGGTAAGAGTCCTTTGCACTTCAGACCATTCATTTGAAGCTTAATGCATTCTGATTTGATAAAAAAATTGTTTACAGTACCCAGTTAACCATTGTTTATTTATATTCTCCTACTCAGTCTTTTATTCATATTCCGTTCCTACTCTTTCTTTTTAACTTTCACATCACTCTTGATTTTGAGCTTCACCATGCCATCTCCTTCTGTTTCCTGTCTCTCTCTAAGTATATTTTTTCTGACATATTTTAAAGTGTACCTTTAATCATGCAACTAATTATTATAGAAATAGAAATATATACAAAAATATCTGCACTTGTTTTAGAAATTCACTTGCAAATCCATGACTCAGTAACATACCATATCAAAAATATACCTATGTGCACAATAGATTTTAGCCTTATATTTTCTTTCATTTGATTTTTTCAGTATATTTCTGTGACACAGCCCCTGCTTCATGCTTCAAATAAATCATTGATTAATTGGACACCGGAAACTTTTTTTTCAAATCAGAATGTTTAAGGCTTTAAATTAATATGCTGAAGTGTAAAGGATTTCCCTTTTTTTTGGGGGGGGGGTTAAGTTCCTAGTCGTTATAATTTAATTTTAATCTTTATGTGGCAATTTTCTAAAGCCCCCCCCCCAAATAAAAAATGTAAGGGGTGTTTTTTTAAGAGTGTTTAAGTTCCTCATGGTCATGGCCTTTAACCTTCTATATTTTTATGTTGTCAGTTTTTAAGGACCTTCTCCCCCCCCAAAAAAAAGCCTATAAATATTATTGAAGGTGATTAATACCCTGCGCTATTATATGACGTTATAAAGGGGAATCAAACCCAAATAAACACTTGTTTTTAGAGGAAAATGAAAAATCAGACAAGTTTATAGGTCAAAGTTTGAACAATATCGGACAAACCATAACAAAGTTGTGAACATATTAAAGTTATAAACATCGGTAATCACTATACCCATGAAGACTTCAAATTGACCGCATATGTGATGTCACAGTGATTTAAGAAGGCAAGGACCACTCTTCCATGTACTGGAATAATTAATTAGCTAAAATTTCTTTTTTCAAAAGTTTTACTTCAAATTATATCTTTCTTTCATGAGGACATAAAACATACTACCGGGTTTATATTACGGCCCCAATGGAATAGGGATTTAGGAGAAAACCAAAAATCCTGATAACTGCTAGTCTTATGGGAAAGTTGTCCTTGCCGCCCCACCCCTTGTCATAATTTACTTACCCAGTTGCCAATTTGAATTCTACATACTAGTAGCCTTAGGGATCTTAATTTTAAAGCAGCCATAACTATATTTTGCTTGTCCGATTTCTTTAAAACTTTCACCATTCTTATTTTTCTCCTTTTCCATGCACACAACATTATGACCAAGGCTTGATTCCCTTTTAATACTGAATATGAATCTTTACCCAAAATGAATATTTGTGTCAATTTTTATGAGCACAGGCTGAAAACTGAGAAGTAGACTGATCCACAATGAGTTTTCCCCATATTTCTGGCTAAATGTGGTTACCAAGGCAATGCACTCTCTGACAAAAGGTTCTTGCACATCTTTACCTCAAGGCCAATGTGTGAGCCATAATTATTTCATGAGAATTGGTTCAAAACAACAACAACAAAAAAACTGATGAAGTAGTTCAAATTGCAAGTTTACCTAAATTTTGCCATATAATATGTTGTTCCCATGGCAACACAATTTTGGAAACACACACAAAAAGTGCCTTGTACATCTTTACTTCAATACCAATGTGTGTGCCAAATTTCATGAAAATTGATTGAAAACTGATGAAACAGTTTGAATTGTAAGGTTTTTCACAATTTTCACCAGATAATATGTTGTTACCATGGCAACAAGATTTCTGAAAGACACACAAAAGTGTGTCTTAGACATCTTCACCTCAAGACCAATGTGTGTGCCAAATTTCATGAGAATCGGTTAAAAACAGAGGAAGTGGTTCTAACTGCAAGATTTTTACCTTATTTTTACAATAATACACTGTTACCATGGCAACACAATTTCCAACACATGCAAACATATGTGTCTTGCACACCTTTACCCCAAGACCAAAATATGTACACACACACCAACATTCAACCCCCTCCACCGTCACCCTTTGGCTTGGTTAGCATCTTCATTCAGATATTTGGTGCATTGAGATGCGAGGACAAACAGAAGATCTGTTCAAAAGGGTCTGAATTCAAGAACTAATCCAATGCAAAATAATGCACTGCTATTGAGTTTTGCACTAGCGCTAGTCTATATATCAGAAAAATCGGAACTCATAAATTCTGACATTTTCACCCATTTTTTCACTGTTCCTGCAGCCAGATTTTTTGGAGCATACCCCATTCTTAATTCTTATACATAAACAAAGGTCTGGAGAAAAAATCATGCTTTTGTCCACCGTGTCCACAAGTAGGGCATTTTTGACGCTAACTGACCAGACTACTAGTGGTAATTTAATATTACGCAATGGTTAACCTCATTTCCACAATTTTCGAATCGCGGATCGTACATGTATGCGAGTTTCTTCTTCTTATAATGTCAATAAGATTTGAGTTGCGATCAAAATTGCGATGACAGTCCGGGGGCGCTTTTTTCTGTCAACTTATTTTGCAACGGTTGACTCTCTTATCCCATTCTGGGTTAAAGTATGGACCAACTAGGTCCATGACAACCCCATAGGCGGATCCAGCGGGGGGGGGCCGGCCCCTCGGCCCCCCCCCCCCCCCGCTGGATCCCGCGGAGCAAAAGCGAAAAAGGAGGGAAGAGAGGAGAAAAAGGAAGAGGAGGAAGACGAGTGAATAAAATAAGGGGGACACTTGAAAAACAAAAAATCTTTCATGTCACTAGATAAAATTTTCGCTCGCACTTCGCGCTCGCATTGCATGTTAGGTTCACCTCACACTTTTCCTACCAACTGCTTGAAATATAGAGATGAAACTGACTCTCTTTTTTTTCATATTGGACTATCATATAGTTTAGGCTCGCGTAGATTTTCTAGGTTTGAATATGAAACACACGCGCATGTTCAGATAGTGTTCTCTATTCAAATTATTATCCAGTTTTGGATCGCAATATCAAAAATTTTCTGATCGCATTTTTAATGTAGGAAGATTCCCTATTACTCATTCTTTTCATGATTTACAAAACATGAATAGAGTGTCCAGTTTTTAGGTCTCGATTTTCGCGCTCGCATCAATTGTCTAGGTGAATAGCTATCATGTTCACGATTACAAAAGTTGATTAGCATTTTACACGATTTCAGCTCGCGCTTCGCGCTCCCATTATTTGATTTTTTAAAACTTGTAACGTCTTCATAGCTAAAATTGCAAGAAGTCTTTTACAGGTACCTTTTCATCAGTTCATTTCTGATCGCACTTCGCGTTCATAGACATTATTCATTTGCATACAGATCTTTTTCAGGCTAACGACAAAAATTGCCCAGAATGTTCAAAATTTTTGGGAAAAGAACATAAGATTTCCTCAAAAAAATTGGCTCGCGCTTCGCGCTCGCATTATATAAATAAAGAATATGATATACATCCATGCATATTCATTAGAATAACGCTAAGAAGTGACTACACCTTCAAAAAAAAAAAGCAGCTTCGAGCGGCCGATCGGGAAAAAATATTATGGCTAAAAAAAATCCGCCCCCCCCCCCCCTATTTCCTCAATTTGCAGCATGCAGCCAAGCAGTGGCGGATCGAATCTTTCCTGGAAGGTAGGGGGACCAGGGGCGGATCTAGCTCCCACCTTTTTTTCTTTCACCTGTAATTCTCCCCGATTGGGGGGCACCAGCAAAAATTTCGAGTCACTTAGGGAGCGCAAAGCGTGCTCAGCTGCAAATATAGAGATAATTGAGGACATGCAGTGCCATTAAACGGATATGAATTTTACTGATTAAATAATGCGAGTGCGAAGCACGAGCTGAAAAAATTATTATATTCAGAGCTAAAAAGGGACATTATAAGCAATTTTTTGTAATCATGATACGTAACTGTCTCGCTAAACATACAATGCGAGAGCGAAGCGCGAGCTTAAATATTTGTATATATTGACCTAAACAGGGAAATTTTAAGGACTTTAAGAGAATAATTTTCTCACCATAGTGATCTTATGCTAGTGCTATCCTTTGCTGATATTGTTATATTACATCTAAATTACACAGTCGTGAAGCACTCTTTTTAGTTATTGTAATCATGATTAACATATATACGCATCTTACTAATCAAATACTGCAAGCGCGAAGCGCGAGCCGAAAATTTAAGAAATTCAGACCCGAATTAGAGGGGCATTCTAGGCTTGTTTGTCAGAATTCCCTATAAGACCGTACGTATTTCACTAACCAAATGCTGCGAGCACGAGCTGAAATTTTTTTATATATTGACCCCAATCCATTAAGAGTATAGTCATCTAATGTGTCATAGTCATCTAATGTGAGTGCCAAGCGCTTGCTAATTTTGTTACAATTACATCTAAATGCATGAAGCATATTTTTTTAAGGCGTTGTAATCATGATTATCATACGCATCTCACTAATCAAATACTGCTAGCGCGAAGCGCGAGCTGAAAATTTTGAAATTCAGACATGAAGAGGGGCATTCTAAAGCTTGTTTGTAAGAATTCACTAAGACCCTACGTATTTCACTGACCAAATGATGCGAGCGCGAAGTGCGAGCTGATTTTTTTTTATATCAGAAATTAAAATTGACACTTTTAAGGACCGATTTTAGGAGTTCATGAAGAGCAGATATATCACAAATACGGGCAGGAAAATGTTTTATATTAAGACCTGAAAATAGGGAAATCACTTTAAGTAGTCACGAAAAAATAATATGTCACTACATAAAACAATAACTCGAATTGCGAGGAAATATATTTTGTGGAATTTTGATTTGAAAACGGGAGGTTTTAGTACAGCATGCATATACTTTTAATGTATCTCGTTAAACAGTCTATGCGAATGAAGACATAATGGAGCATATAATGTTTCGTAAAGTTATGAAAAAATGCTTCTTATGTAACATAATTTAATATAACATTATAATGAACAATAATTTCTTCTATCCCCTCTATACGTTTCTCTTCCCTTTTCCCTCTTTTTCTCCTTTTCCTTTTTTAGCCAGCCAAGGTGGGGGGAGGGGCACGTGCCCCCCATGCCCCCGTAGTTACGCCACTGATCACTCACTATTTCTTTTGTTTTTTATTGTTTGAATTATACAAAATTTCAATTACGAATTTGACGATAAGGGCCTCCTTGCCTGAACCACGAAATGCTAAAATAATGGAATTCCACGTGTGCAGGGAGGAATGAAACTTCATTTCACATGACAATGACGAGAAAATATTTCATATTTCATATAATGAAATACAAAAGAAATAGTGAAAGAGTGATGTCATCAGTTCCCTCATTGGCATACATATGCATATGACTGTTTTGTGAAATGAAGCGAAACTTTAAAATATCAAGTTTTTATGAATTTTTCAGTGTCACGCTTGTTGATTTTTTTGTATCTTTTTATACAAATCAAGTTTTTGTTGGGGTGGACTTGTCCTTTAAAAAAAATCAATTTGTAAATCAAACAAAATAATAAAAGCTCCGATGTTCGAGCTGAAATATGCATTTATATATTTTAATACTTGATGTTTTAAGCTGTACATATCAACCTAATAAACACGATATGCGCATGTCATAGAGATAAACTAATAACGCCTAACATCTCTATGGCGCATCAAACAGGCTATGCGAGCGAGAAGCGCGAGCAAAAATTTAATATAGTGACACATGTGAAATACATTTTCTAATAATTTTCCAAGTAATTCCCTTGACCTTCTTCTATAAGCCAGTTCGTACTTGCGCATGATCAGACTCGAAGGTTGGTACTTAAGGGACATGGTGGTTTAAAATTTAATGAGATAAGCACCAACTTTGATTTCTTGATTATTCATATATTCTTTTGAATTGTGTTTTTCGTTTAAATCCACAAAAAAACAACAATGCGTCCACGAACGACTGGTATTTCACATGGCAGTTCGCCACATGCATTGTACAACATATGCATTCAAAGTAGAAGTGCAAATACCTTCATAGAGTGTTCATTGATGTGTTATAATCCCCTGATCTATTCAATTTCTCCATCCTGCTTACGTAATATCTTGCTTTGAAATTTGCCTATCACAATGAAAGAAATGAAAGGTTATTTGACCAAAATTGCCCGTGAAGTACAGTGATTTACCGACCGGCCTTAATTGTATTACCGAACGCGTGCATCCTAGGCGTCGGAAAATCATACGCTCAAAATTTTGCAACATCCTTCCAAAGGGAACTTGAATAGAAAGATGATGAAAAATGGTCAAAAACACATTTTCAAAGACTTGATATTTTAAAAATATTAAACTATGGTAAAAATATTTCAACAGTGATTTTGTTGTTTTCTCAATTTTTCCCATAGAAAACACACGTTCGGTAATACGATACGTTTTTCAAGTGACAAAAATATTTCACATGCGAATAGGGATCCATTTGGAAGCTATTATCATAAAAAGGAAAAATGATTTCGGCATTTTTTTTTATTTTGTAGGTAATTGTGTATTTATTGTGAAAGTTTGATAAATTTTATGAGAACTATGTGTTTGATATGATTGGATTCATGAAGTGTTAACTGGTGTGTTCACTCGTCTCCCTCTTATTTTTACTCTTCATTATTCATCCTTTTGCCCCTTCTTTTTTCTTTCTTTCCCCCTTTTTTCCATTTTTTCTCCTCCAAAATACATGTATTATTTCGATTTTTATTGATGAATTTCTCTTCATAATAAAAGACCAAAAATAGTAAGGGGCAATTTATATTGTGCCCAGTACTATTTGGGTACTAGGGGACGCGACCCCCTGTCCCCCTGGGATTTCCGCTGGATGCAGCCATAAATTCAATCTCTGCCCGCCCCAAATGTTCGGACTAACATAGGTAAACAGTTTCATCAAAATCCTTAAAGGACAAGTCCACCCCAACAAAAACTTGATTTGAATAAAAAGAGAAAATTGAACAAGCATAACACTGAAAATTCCATCAAAATCGGATGTAAAATAAGAAAGATATGACATTTTAAAGTTTCATTTCACAAAACAGAAAAATATGCCCTCTCACATGGGGTGCATTCGAGAGACTAAAAAGATGCATCCTCCTCCAACGGTTCAATGCACATATTATGCACACTATCCATTTAAACCCCTGAATTCCAGCGTTGGAAACCCGTAAGAACGCCATCTTCCGCACATCACGCACACGGGAGAGCCACGATCCCCTGGACGGAGCAGGAATTCGTCCATTTCCCCCTTAATTTTAAGTTAGGTAAGTATCAGTTTTATTTTTTTGTAATGTCTGGATTTTATTGCATATTTGTATCGCAATTTGTGTACGTTTTCTTCATTTGATTGTTTTTAATTCATTTGCAATGCTTGTTTTTTTTTACTGAGCGTCGCTTCGCCGCTCAGCAGCAGCTGTGTGTGTGTAATTATGACATGAGTGAAACGAAAAATCTGATATTGTTCTGCCTTTCTGTTTCCCAAAATAACAAATTGTGTATGCGAATTCGGGTTTTCCTAGTATATAATACTTTATATACGTTGTATTGAATCATTCGGTATGATTTTAAGTGTGAATATACGTTCATTTTCATCATTTTATTCCACCCATGGAAATTTGCTTAGCCTTTGCTTTGGTGTGCGTGGCCATGCATTGGCTGTCGGTGGTGGATGTTGCATGTGAAATTTGATGTCGACACTACACGTCTACAGTTTGACATTGTTCCGCGATCTTTTGCCCTCTAATTGTGTTTTTTTTTTTTAGTTATTTGAACATTGTTTTCGTATATTTTTTTCATCGCTTATCTTGTAAATACGTTTTCTTTGTTGGAAGATTTGCTGTAATTTTCATGTGTAAATTTTCAACAACAAGCGCACATGTTCATTTGGTCAGATACTGACAGTTCGCCATGTGGAGTGCCAGCGATCGAGGGGACGCCGGTTTATTTGCATATGAATGGGCTAGGGAGCTGAAGGACGCGATTCGCATTGTGAATGGTTGGCTTTTGTGGCGGCGGGAAGAGTGCAGTGTGTGTTCTTTGTGGTGTGTGTAGTTAAGCGTCCATAGGCATGGCATGCATATGGGAGCATGAGCATTTGCCAATGTCTGAATATCGAGAAGTTTTGTTTGTGGCTCAATTTCCTTTCCAAATCCTAGATTCAAAGTTAGATTTACTATGTAGGGTCTAGATCTAATATTTTTTTCTTTTATTTCTCTGTTCTTAGATTCAGTCCCTTTGACTTTCTCATATTTTTAGATCGTTTTTTATTTTAAATCTGAACTTCCTGAATTGGTATTTTTAATTTTTTTTTTGCCCATATGAGGGTGGGGAGGCACTTCAAAAAAATAATAAGGCCTAGGCCACAAATGAAAAATTTCACAAAATCCATGCAGCAAATATTTTTTTTTAGAAAATTTAGGTATTGAGAATTTTTCACATTACATGCAAAATTATGAGAGCATCTTATTTTTGTTTCTGGATCTAATCTGCTATTCCAATCTACAAACAAAATATTTTTCTTACAGAATTTGGATGTTGTAATTGAGCGAAGCTTGCACCCTCAGCAAAACTGAAATAGGCCTAAATGAATGAAACATTTAGAAGTTTCTGACTTTTCACTGCCATTTTGGATGGTTAAAGGACAAGTCCACCCCAAGAAAAACTCGATTTGAATAAAAAGAAAAATTCAACAAGCGTAACACTGAAAATTTCATCAAAATCGGATGTAAAATAAGAAAGTTATGGCATTTTAAATTTTCGCTTATACAAAATATGAACGAGCCAGTTACATCCAAATGAGAGTTGATGACATCACTCACTATTTCTTTTTTATTTTATATGAAATATTTTTATTTTCTTGTCATTGTCATGTGAAATGAAGTTTCATTCCTCCCTGACCCTGTGGAATTCCATTGTTTTAACATTTTGTGCTTCAGACAAGGAGGTCCTAATCGTCAAATTCGTAAAAATTGAAATATTGTATAATTCAAACAAAAACAAAAATAGTGACATCACCGACTCTCTCATTTGGATGTAACTGGCCCGTTCATATAACTATTTTGTTGAAAATAAGCGAAACTTCAAAATGTCATAACTTATTTTACATCCGATTTTGATGAAATTTTCAGCATTGTGCTTGTCTGATTTTTCTCTATTGATTCAAATCAACATTTTTCTGAAGTGGACTTGACCTTTAAATTTCCACATTCTAATTTTATAACATGCCTCAAGTTATTACCAAAGAAATGTCTTACAGATTTGGCAATTACTAATTTGACTGCACCACAAAATGTTAAAAAAACTATGGTAATTACACATGTTGAGGGGGAATACATGTAGATATTTCTTTCACATGATAATGAGGAGAATATTGAAATATTTTATACAGTGAAATACAAAAGGAAAAGTGAGTGGGTGACATCAGTCCCCTTATTTGTATACTGACCTGGAAGTGCATATCACTGTTATGTGAAATAATTACAATAATTTTCATGAAATTTTCAGTGTTGTGCTTGTTTGATTTTTTTTTCTTTTTATTTAAATCAACATTCAGGTGGACTTGTCCTTTAATAGAATTCAAGTAGGCCCTAAATTATTGTATGAAGGCTCATCAGGCCTAATCTGTCGTGATTCTCCCATAATTTAATACAGGTAACACACCCCCAGTAGGCTGCAAATCATGGCAGATAATGGTGATATAAAACCAGAAGAGATGGAACAAAGCCAGGGAGATGGTGGTGCTGAGGAGCCCATGGAGACTGAGTTTGAAAGAACAGACAAATATGACAGCTACCTGGGAATGGGCTTCACAGAGAAGGTTGCTTCCGAACTGGACAGGTTCTTTGCAAAAGGTATGTTTTATTGAAGTGGTTCATTTTGAAATGTGTTGACTTTTATATTATATAGTAATGTCCTGATTTCTTTGCCCTCATACCCTTAGCTGTATGATTTGAAAATTGAATACAGTTATTTTGTTTCACAAATTCTTTCTAGAAATAAGTGAGAATAATCCAAAATTTTAAAAAAGCTGTGTCTCGTTAAATTTTAATGTGCTATGTATTTTTTTTGTCAATGTGTAGGAATCCTTTCTGGTGATGATGCACTGGATGATAGAGCGTTTGAGGCTCTGAAAGAACTTGACGAGACATCTAGGCTCGGAGTCTTGAAGCAGTTTGGTGAGAGTGACTTGTCCCATGTCACTAACACAAGTGCATTCCTGTGTGGGGTCATCAGGACATACAGACAGAAGAGCAGAATGAAGCAGTCACAGGGTGGACAAGAACCCAAGGGTCCAGATGAAGCTAAAATTAAGGTAAAAATTATGAAAGCTTGTTAACCCTAAATAGACTGGTCTATTTCGACACCTAAGAAGACGGGGGGGGGGGGGCTGATTCAGCCCCCCTCCCCCCTTATGATCTCGGACATCGATAGCGACGAAAATTGGCACGCGCGTTACCCATGGCATTATCTACAAAATTATAATATCAAATTCTGAGAAAAATCTCATTCCTCATTAATTATGCTAATTTATGCGTAAAATCATAAGTTTGCTCTAATTATCGAAATAATGCCCCTAAAATGCTAATTTTTGTTTCACAAACCCTAGATAGGCATCTGATCAAATTTATTTCTAAAATTTTTCAACATCACATTTATTTTCTCATGTATTTTTCTATTTTCTAAATTTCTTATGTATTTCTTTGTTTTTTATTGTTTTTTCAATGAAAATGGTTTAGGACTTTATTTTGACCATAAAAAAGGTAAAATTGATTGGAAGCAGTAAAAGGAAAAATAATATACATTTATGAATTTTGGCAAAAAACACTATTTGCATTGGATTTGTACACAAATTCACATTTTTGAGTGATATTGGGTCTCCTTGCACTTATGAAATGTTGCGTAATTTCAGAACCGCTTACCGGGGTTACAATTTTGGTCTCAAAAGTTAGGCGAGACGTGAAAGTAAGTCGGCGAGCAACGTGGTCAAAAAATTTCAAGCGGGGGATTTATTGTGAAAAATGTTGGGGGCTGAATCAGCCCCCCCCCCCAGTCTTTTTAGGGTTAAGTGTGTATGTGTCTGTAATTGGTATTTCTTTCCTCTTTGGAATTCAAAACCCTATAAAGCTTGGTAAAATTGAATGAGTCATTTCCAAATTTTAATTCATTGTCTGATAGCCTGATCGATTTTATATGATGAAATACTTAGTATTCTGTTTATATAATTTTGGGGCTTTACTATGAACTACTGACCATCTAACACTTTCAAGCATCTAGAAATGAATCTGCTTGTTGAAGGAAGTCGCTTTAGCTCTAGCGCAGATGGAACTACCTTTTACCTACGTTTGTGCCTTACAGTAATGCATTGTTTTTTCTATTCCTTTGTTGCAGGAAATCCTTGCCAGAACAGGTTACTCACTAGATATCACATTAGGACAGAGAAAGTCCAGTCGTCCCAAACCTGAAGATGTTGAAACGTTACCGCCACCCGCCCAAGGTTCAGAGGTGAGAACAGTTTTTACTTGACATTTTTTTCCTGTTGACCCATATTGCAGTATCATATTTCTTTGGGAAATATATAGGGTATTTCCCTCAAAGCCATTCATTGTTTTAAAATTAAAATTCTCTGTTTCAAAAGTATTGATTTTAGTTGATGAAAATTACTACTTGTTTAGATTGTCCAGGTAATCAAGCATTCCAGGCCCTGTCTTACATAGAGTTGCAACAGAATAAATGTAGACCAGTCACAATTTTACTTTGATTCATATCTGTCTGTCTATAGTATCCATCGTTAATATTTCTAAAACAAGGAAAAAAATGTGCGAAGAGGTGCTCCAGATTTTTGAATAACTGAATATCACTTTTATCTTTAATTCTAGATCTTCATTGGAAAGATCCCAAGGGAGATGTTTGAAGATGAACTCATTCCTCTGTTGGAGCAGTGTGGTGATGTGCATGATCTGAGGTTAATGATGGACCCACTTACAGGCCAAAACAGGGGTTACGCATTTGCAGCATTCACTACCACCGATGGTGCCAAGGAAGCTGTCAAAAAGGTATGTATACTGGAAGATGCATTTCAAGTCGATATCAGTGTTCATGTTATGTAGGTAGTAGCTACCAAGGTGCCACAAAGGTCTATGCTATGTACTTGTGTGCCTTTAGTAAGGCATTAATTTATGTTACCATTGCAGTTTCATTAGCTTTTCATCACTTACAATTCCAGTGTATTTGTGACAAGTTGGCTGGAAAGCACTATTAAGAAATTCCAGTCCATGACTATCTGATTCTTGTCCATAGCTTTGCTATTGCAGACAATTTAGTGATGTAAACTTCATGTTCAATGTTGCATGTATTTGAACAAAAAGTGTCCATAAAGTCAAAGCATACTTATTTTGTGTTTGATTTATTTTGTAGCTCAATGGATACAAAGTCAAAGAAAACTGGCAAATCAGTGTGAACATCTCAGTACCGAAGAGTAGGCTCTACGTCGGCTCCATCCCCAAGAACAAGACCAAAGAAGAGATCTTGGAAGAGTTCTCCAAAGTTGAAAGTGAGTTAACAGTTTGAACTTCCTTGCAACCTGGGAAATATATTTTTTCCCGGTTTTTCATTGCATTATGAAGATGGAAGAGCAGTGTTCTTAATATTGACTAACATTTCTTTTTTTTAACCTGTAAATCAACAGCTTCTAAATGTGTATTTTGATGAACTGAGATGTCATAAGTAATTATTTATGAAAATATGCTATTTGCATGCAGTAAGCATAATGGGAAGGGGGGCTGCCTTGGTGAATAGAAACAAAAAGATTCCGGAACAGAGTAAACACTGTCTAAATATCTTTTTTGTGTGTGATCAACAGAGGGTCTGATGGATGTCATCATCTACAAGACAGAAGACAAGATGCGCAATCGTGGTTTTGCCTTCCTCGAGTTTGACTCCCACAAAGCAGCTGCAAGTGCGAAGAGGAAACTTCTCTCTGGAAGGGTCAAGGTCTGGAATCAAATCAATGTCAATGTAGACTGGGCTGATCCAGTGATTGAGCCAGACTCCGAGACTATGTCGAAGGTAAGTTATTCCAGCTAATCACAAAGCAGAGTTAAGTTTTGAAAGAATTTGTCTATGAATACCTCAAGTTTCGGCATGGTTTGCCGAACTTTTTACTTAGTATTTCATATTTCAGCACAGGATCTACACCTGTCTCTTGTGTTACGCTCTTGCCATAACTTTGCAATTTGTTAACTTATGAAATCCAAATCTTGTTACATGTATTCACATTCATTGGAATTGCAATTATCTGATAAGTTATGAAAAAAAATTACATTTGATGCTTTCACTTCCAGCTCTCTTGTGTCTGTATGGCAGGGGCAATGATCTGAATAGACTTTGGAATCAGAGGTCTTGTTATTATTAAAAATATTTTTTGAAACCCAAAGAAATGAGTTGTCATTGATAATTTTTTTTTTTAAATTGCATCTTCAGGTGAAAGTTGTGTACATCAGAAATCTTTCTCAGGAATCAACAGAAGCGAAGATTAAGGAAGACTTTGGTCAGTATGGTGAGGTTGAGAAGGCCAAGAAGATGAAGGATTACTGCTTTGTTCACTTCAAGGAAAGGGAAGCAGCTGTCAAGGTAATTTGTCATTTCAGTTATGTCTGTGCACCCCCCCCCCCTTGAAAAAATGGAAAGGTTATTTATGGAGATGAAACTAAATTTAGTAGGTAGTGGGTAAAGCAGAAATAACTCGTGGTTGTCAGTTCAATCATTCATCAAAGGTCGCATGTCATAAGGTGGTCCAATTTCGCGAACAGGGTAAAAATGTTATAGCTATTACCATTCTCTACATAATGACAAAGTTTTAAGTTTTGAATACCGTTACTTTTCCTTAAAATGACTAATTAACAGTCAATTATTACATAGATGTAAATGTGAATTTTGAAATGTGTTTTTCTCAAATTTGGACCTGCTGCACATAAAATGGTGTCAAAAGTTAATGCAACATGGATCACCCTAGTATTTTGCAGTTATAATCTTGAAAGATCAATGATTAAATCTTTACCAAAAGTAAAATAATAATCTATTATTTTATGCATGTTAATTATACTAATTAATTAACAGTATTTAATTTCACATTTCTGCCCCCAAAATACCTGTCACTGTATTTGTATGCTTGGCAAAATGACAACATCATGGGTAGAAATGTTTGTTGCAATGATACACAACATTTGTACTAAAAATTAAGATTACAAATTAGATAATTAACCAAATCTCTCCGGTTTACTAATTGATAAGGTTGCAGATCAGAGCTGACATACACATGTATTCCATTGCTGCATATTTTCAAAACGCCCAGAAATGTGAGGATATCAGTCATATTACATATTATAGGAAGTTGTTCATTAGGTTTAATTAATATTTTATCATTTACCGCATCCGCCACCCCTGTTACTTCAAACTTAATGTACCATAGTTTTTATTCCTGATATTGTATTGATCTAATTCATAGTAATATAGTTAGCCTATAGTTCTAGCTTCAAAATGAGATATTACTCAATAAATTTGGTTAAGATGCTGTGATGTAGCAACAATTTATCCATGGCACCGTGTGGAAAATTGTTCATACGCCACCCTTTTTGCATACCCAACTTATGAAATGCGACCACAGCTTATAACCCAATTCTAGTGAATAATTTGATTAACTAGAAATTTTGCAATCATTCATTTTCAGGATTTATTAATGAAGTTAGAATGTTGTGAGTGAACTTCTTTGGGAAATACTAAATGTGGTCGCAGATCATTGGTTGCCTCGGAAGTAAGTTGGTACTGTTGTGTTGCTAGTTTTCAGCTGTAAATTAGTAATTTGTAAGTTTAATTGACAAATTGATAATAAGTTCGTTTCATAATTGAGCCGTTGCTTTTATATTCTCCCCCCCCCCCTTATTGTCATGACTAGGCGATAGAGGAGATGAATGGGAAGGAGTATGAAGGAACCACGATAGAAGTGTCTCTTGCCAAACCACCTCAGGAAAACAAGAAGAAAAAAGAAAGAATCATGAGGCAACAGAATCTTGGAGGGTGAGTATTTACAGGCAAAACCACTCTGAATAAAGTGATTATTCCTAATTGCTGCACCAACAGTCCTCAACGTGACATGCTGGCGAGGTTTTTCGCCAATTTTTGTGTGAAGACCAAGTTTCAAAGAGTTAAGAGGTCTAGGGTGCAGTTTGTAACCCCTGGAGTCTAGTTGCATTTATCTGCAATGAAAGAAGAATTTAAAGTAGTTGTAATTTCACATTCTTGGCCATTTTGATGTGTGTTTAATAACTAAAAAAAGGCAAATTCCGAAATGCATTCAACATTGAAATTTATTTACAAAATGCACATAAAGATTGCATTTGATTAAGTTTGCAGTTACCAAATTTTGCAAATTTGAAAGGGGGGGGGGGTGGTAAAAAAGAGAAATTGCGATAGAATATTTGCAAAATAAAGGTCTTTACTATGTTCAATATCTATGAACTTCATGCTCTGACCTTTCACGGTATGGATTCAAAGTTCAAATGTCAATTGCTGTTATTGTGTAAAATTTTTTTGCAGATTCGGCTTTGAAGGGTACTCGCCTCGAGGTCGTGGTGGTCCACAAGGCGGCCACCGTGGTCGTGGAAGTGGATATGGTGGTGGAGATCGCTATAGGGACTATGGTGGCTATGAAGGTTATGATGATGGATATTATGGTGGCTACGGGGGGCGGTTATGGTGGTGGACGTTATGAAGCAGACAGCTATGGATACGGTGAAGGCTATGACGGTTACTATGGCGGCGGAGCAGGATACGGACGTGGACGTGGCAACAGAGCAAGAGGGAGGGGCATGGGAATTCGAGGAGGGCCCAGTACACAGAGGGGTTTTTTACGGGGAGGTGGGGCCCGAGGTGGCCCCAGGGGAGGGCGCGGTGGTCCCAGGGGTGGACGTGGCAACCGGGGTGGCCGAGGGGGGGCGAGGAGGTAACATGGGTGGCAAGAGGAAATTAGAAGGACAATTGATGGGGGACCCAAAGCGACGCAACACCCAATCTCAGTGGGGAACGCAACCCATTGCCCAACAGCCTCTTGATCAGGGATATGGTTATAGTGACTACAACAACTTCTATGATGACCAGTGGTCATCGGACAACTACGGGGCTGGCAGTTGGAAGTAGATGACTTCATCTGCAGGACCATAAAGTAAATTTCCACTGGAAAGGGTGGATGAGACCTGTCTTCACTTCACGATCAGTACAGGTAAAATCTCAATGGGCTGGGAACATGGACTTTGTCTATTGTAAATAATCAACTAGAATATACCTCTCTCAGAATGCTCATAAAGTGCCCAATTCTTTTTAGCTTACTCAATTATTACTTTGCGAACTACAAAGGCACGTGCACTGTCAACATTTTAAATAATCTGGAAAAAAATAATAATTCATTGTATTGAAGTTTGTCTCATTTTGGATGGTTATGAAATATGTATGTAAGGTTCATGTAGTTAATCCACTAGAATTGGAATTGGAAAAATTTAAAGGAAAAACAGAAAAAAAGTTGGTTTTCAAAGTTCTTTGGTCTTTTTAACTATTTTGTCTTAATGTGTAACTGTTGAAAATTGTCTAAAAGTGTGTACATAGAAACCACTCTAGAACACCTGTGTATTGTTATGAATTGTTTTGAAAAGAATGAAACATTTTTATGGAGAAAAACGTTAGATGACATTGATATGCAGTATTCATTGACCAGTGCAGTTTGCAGGTTTGTCTCCTTTAGAAGAAATATTTTTACATTTCAGACTCAAATATAATGCTTTGTACATTTACCTTCAGTGTTATTCTGTACAGATAAAGGCATATTTCAAGTTTGTTAGTAGCAGTCAAAATGGGCTAGCATGTAGACATTAGTGTTCAGTGCAAAACTGCAAATGTTTCTATATTCAATTGATAGATTTTAAATATGTCTGTTTTTATCAGAACACTCATACTTTACAGCAGTGGAAATCATGTTTTGTCGTCCTGTCCGAAAAATTGTGACTCTCGTGTAGATATCCCTTGTTTTTGGCAAAATTAATTATGTAGTAGCAAAAGTCCTAAGTTTTTGATATTCATTAAAGTTGACCATGTACAGAATTTACAAAATTGCTTTTCTACCAGTTTCTTTATTCAGATTTCAAACAAGTCGAGTTTTCAACTGTTTTTATGGAAAAAAAATATCCTTGCACATTGTGTTCACGTTATCATAGACAATCTACAATGAACTTGAAAAGGTTCAATTGATTGTCTTTTTGTTTTTAAAGAAAAGTACAGTATAAAGAAAAATAAATAAAATCCATAGTGTAGCATGTTGCATGTTAAAATGGATAAGTGAAAAGTAGTCTTTAAAACTTAATCTCATTTTCACATTCCAACATGAATTTGAAAAACGTAGTGCATGCTTTATTGACTAACTTGTGTTACAATCATTATGTGGATATTAACACGTTTCTTTGTCTCTCTTTTTCTCCCTCTTCACTTTCTCATCCCTGTTACCCAAATAGAAAACAAGCCATTCAAATTCTTGAATGTAAATTAGTTCCCAAATTGGAACTCATGAAAAGTTCAAGATAATTCCTTTTATTAATTGTGTATTGTTATGTTATTTGATAGCCATTTCTTTTTCAGATTAAAAAAAAATGAGGGGGGTCAATACCCCCCTCAAACTCAATTGCACAGTCATGCTTTATGACTGTTTTTGGAATTAATGCTCTACAAGAACGATTATCTTCAAGATCCTAAATTTAGGATTCATAATTTGCATCCAGAATTAATCAGGAGACCTAAACCATGTACTTTGAACCAGGAATTGTGATTTGGAGCCTTTTTGAAGGCTAGAATTTTGCACAGAATGAAAGAATTTTCAAAAGATGGCTTTGAAAGATCCGAGAGTTTTTCCTCTCAGAAATCAAAAGCCTCCTTATTATATACTTTACTACCCCTTGAGATTCTCCAGATTCATCCAGCAGTGCAGACTATGGACTTCGACAACCTCGCTGTTGAACCTTGAACTTTCAACCTTGACATCTACGATCTCGGGTGGATTAATTTTGATAGTACACTGAGCAAAGCATTGTTATGCTATTTATTATTCTAATTTGAAAGAATTTAAAGTCCTTGGATAAATATTTTGGTGATTTCCATATCAGAGGAATAATGATCATATGAGCAAAAGAATCGATGCAAATTCACATCAGTTGACTAGCGAATTTTAAACTTGACCCGCAATGTTCTTCAAGCTCTTGGTCTGATTTTCATAATCAAATGAAATTACATTATTTCTATTGCCAAAAGCACATGGTCAGCAGTTGTCATCAAGAACGAAAGAGGAATTTATTTTGAATGCTTGGATGAAATTTAATGTTTATCTCGGATGAGTAATGGAAGATGACTCAAACGCCTTCATCGTTTTGTTGGACCACGCCAGATAATCACTTCAAGAAAACTACAATAGGATCAAATGAATGATCAATTGAATGAGAATGTCCCAAAGGAAAATAACGTCAAATTGACCCATTTTACTCGCGTGCCTGTTGCGTGCCCTGAAATCCTGTTCGATCATTCTGTAAAGCTTTTCTAGTGATCTCCATTTGGCAGATATTAGAGCAAACTGGAATTGCAAGCTCCCACCTTATGTGCTACTTTTGCAATTAAGTTTGAATGAGATGGCCCCAGAGGAAATTCATGTCAAATCCCTGAACAACACTTTTCCATCATTATGGAAAGTTTTTCAAGTTTCCACTTTATTCTGAAGAATTTTAAGCAAACTGCATTTTCAATCTAATGTTTTATCGTTTTGCAAAGTTCAGACTTTTTCAATCTTTCCAACTAACAAAAAGATATTGATTGATCAACTCAATTATCAATTGTTTCACCCCAGTCAAAGCCTTGAGGAGAAGCTTTCATATTGTCAATCCATGGAAAATCTTCGGGATTGTATCTGTTATTTTAGTGATTGCCATGGTTATCGTACCAAATGCCTCATCCATCCAAACTGCTAGCATTAAAAGCTAATTGGATTTGAACAAGCAAACGGTACAAACATTTTAAATTAGTTTTCAATCTGCTGGTTAGATTTTATTCTGATTTTGAATCAACGTTCAATCTTTGGATGGAACCTTCCTCAAATGTAGGAGTTATAACTGCATTTCCATTGATAAGAGGCTTGATTTGAATGAATCTAGGAAAATTATTACAACAAAACTTGTTTTCACTAGCAACTTTATCCATGATCTTGGGTATTGAGACCCTGAATATTTTTTTTGGTAATGTATTTTTTTATTTAGCTTTTTTTTGGGGGGAGGGCATGTTCTTATCCTGTGAACTCCTTTCCAATTTTCTTTTTCCTTTTTTCCCCATTTTTATGCAATTTCAATTTATTTCCATTCATATGGTCCAAGCCCTCTGGACTTAATATTCCATAGTGAGTATTCAATGAAGAAATAGCATGAACAAAGAAAAAAAAACCCTGGCAATTTTTACTGTCTATTACCCTGCAACACAACAAACTTTCTAGCCAGCTCATTCTTTGATGCTAAAGGAGAGGGGGGGGGGGGGGCTGATAACATATCGTCTGTTAAGATGGCGGTTCACGGCAGTTTGCCCCTTATGCTTGATGCAATCAAAGCCCTTTATCATAAAGTTTGGCTAGTTTCAGAAGGTTACAATGTTATGTAATGACTTGAATTGTGCTTGCTGCAATACAGCCTTTTTAACACATATGAAATCAAATCAGCCAAACACTGTTCTGAATGCTCAAGAGTGCATCCAACTACCGGGTAAACGGCCTTAAAGGGATGGTCCAGGCTGAAAGTATTTTCAGCTTAATAAAAAGAGTAGAATTCACTGAGCAAAATGCTGAAAATTTCATCAAAATTGAATTTTAAAGTATAGCAATATTTTGTGAAAACAGTCAATGAATATTCATTAGATGGGCCGATGATGTCACATCCCCACTTGTTCTTTTGTACTTTATTATATGAAATCGGGTTTCAAATTTTTTCCTCCAAAAACTAGATAAATTGGATTGACAACTGATTTAGTGCACTAGATATTTATTGCTGCAACTTATTTCATTATAAGGGAGACATATCATTCACACAAGTATGAAATAATGAGAATATTATTTTATGTAATAACATAAGAAAAAGGAAAGTGGAGATGTGACATCAGCCCACCTAATGAATATTCATGACAACTATTTTCACAAAATTTTGCTACATTTTTAACTTCAATAACTTAATTATTATCCGATTTTGATGAAATTTTCGGCATTTTGCTCAGTGACTTCTACGGTACTCTATGTATTGAGATACAAATATTTTCAGCCCGGACCATCCCTTTAACTGGCGACTTAAATAGCACAGGGACCCGTTTCATTGAACATGTTATAAAAACAAATTTGCAATGCCAGTTAAAAGCTACAGAAATCATTCGATTTGATTGGCTGATAGTGAACTTGTAGAATCAGCAAGTCTCTGTGAAACAGGACCCTGAACAGGCCCAAATAAAATTGGGAAAAAACATGCCTTTTTTTTAACAATATATTCCCTTTTTCTAGATGGGTGACAAATCAATACTAGTACCCAATTGAGAAAAATGATGCCCTTTTATGCTGAAGATGGAGTACATTTTTTAATGGTGGGTACAAAGACAACAATTGTGTTATCAGATCCACCTTAACAGCTTCCCAGTGGCAATACGAATGCCCTAACATTTTTTTAATGGGTGGGGGACCTGAAAAACAATGTTTATGCAACTGTAGTTCAATTTTCATGTAAAGCTTTTAACATCTATATATTTTCAGTGGAAGGGGGGGGGGGGTGCTAGAGTTGCATCGTTGCCTCATTCTTTATTTTATTATACCACATTTCATGACCCCTGTTGCTGCTTATGATTTCTTTGACCACTAACACTCTTGCAGAGAAAGCTCAAGATAATATTTTAAGTTCCTTGCAAGAACAACTTGCCAAATTCGTTTTTACTGTGTACAAGAACCATTTCTCATATCACATTTTTACCACGGGATTCAGTATAGAGTACTCTAGTGTGACGTCATTTTCCCTTTTTTGCATTTCAGTGATTTTGAATCCATATTTTGTAGAGCATGATGACATACTCCACAGCCCAAATTCAGTGGGAATCTGTCCATGGGAGCATAAGATAACCCCATGAATACATAATAAGCCCCATCAAAATCATCAATGTATTATGGTTGGCCTTTCGTTTTAGGCCCTCATGGACAGATTGGGTTGTAGACGTTTTCCATCATGCCCCAAAGAGGCATGGTACAAAAACTGAAATGCAACACATTTTTTAGGACGTCACTAAAGTTCTTTGCACCAGTTTGTAGTTATGAACCCATTGACCGATTACAGCATGTCATTCTAGAATCTGGTGCCTAATATCCTTAGCCTATAGGCAGAGGTTGTAGCTTATCTTTGCTGATGGGAGGACTACGCACAGCGGCTGAACACTGGACTTGTTTTAAGTCTTTTTTTCGCCCACGATTTGGTGCAAGTTTTTTGGGAGGAAAAACTGCCACTAGACATACGTCAATAAAAAATGCACCAGACATATTGCTAATGTATAGCATACCAGTGTCAGACTCGTGAAGACAAAGATGAGCTGCAGCCTCCGCCTAGACTAAAGGCTCTGATTTCCTTAGTAATGCAAAATGGGCGATTCCCACCACCCACCCAGCCAAAAAAAATAATATTCCACCAGGATTTGAATAATGGGCCAAAATATGCAACTGATCTAATAACAGTTATCCTGTATATCCTACATGTCTTCTCTACTTTTGAGGACATGTCAGCTACATGCTGTACCGCAAAATTGCCGTTTTTGATCCATCCAAATTCATTCATGTGAAATCATCAGGCAATCTATCCATGGTGGCCTCCTTTTCCCCATTTGATATTCACATATTTTCATTCTTCATTGTATGATTTTCTCTTATATTGATCCATCCCGTTTCGTGTCACTACTAAATCTCTTTCCCCCTTTTTTTTGTTCAAATGTGTGTTACTGTATTTTCATTCAAAGTAACCTCTTAATTCATGTTTCTTCCCGATACAAAATTTTATCTACGATTTATCCCTCTAATTCATATTAATCAACAATTTTTCAATTCCATTTTACCGACAACAGGTGTTCCCAAATTTCACCCTAATATTGCATATTATTGACAACTTATGAAAAATTGCCCCATCCAATGCAAGCTGTCCTGAATTTGCTTTGCAGTTTTTAATACTGCATTCATGTCTTTTGTGTAACAGGTTCTTTTTTCCCCTCCAAATTGTCCAAACAAGATCAATTATTCCAGTGTAATTACAGAGCACGAAAAAAGTAATTACACCCCGAAATTGGTTTCAAGTAAAAGACAATATAAATGACAGCTCGCCCAAAGAAATTGCACAAAGAGCAATTTTCAGAAAATTCAAGATTACCTTTTTTTATTATGTGTTCCATAAGTCTGAAAATTTATGGAGCTTGTATTACATGGCATAAGGCAGCTGCATACATATAACATCAGAAAGGAAAATCATAACTTGTTCTCTTTTTGTGGATTTTAGTCAAACCACCACTACTCTCTATCGAAATAATTTTATTGCCAGGAGGCATTCCCCTTTAGCCCCCAAAAGGACTTGGTAATTTCATGAAAGGGATAGGGGGGGGGGGGGGAATCATTAGCTCTAGTAAAGATGGGGCAAGATACCTCCCCCCCCCAAAAAAAAAATTGGTGGTGCACTCCAGGGTATAGACACAATAAAGCCAATTTTTTTAAGGAAGGGGAGGGGAGCAAGGTGCTATATAATAGAGTGCTGGTGTTGTGGGCGAGTGTGTGTGAGAGGATGAGAAAAGAATGGGGGTTGAACTGAACTTAGGGGGTAGAGGAGAAATTATGGCTGTCTGCCTTGTGATTTCTGGGGGGGGGGGGGCTGGGACTTCAAAATGTGGAGGGGTGGTGATAATGGTTATGTGGTAAGGAGGTTGCTAGGGGGTATAACTTCAGTTTCCTTTCTCTCTATAATCAGTTTCCTTTCTATAATCTTGGGCTGGTCTTTTATAACAGCCTATTTTCCTTAAATAAGAAATAAACAAGTACGTCACACAGTTGAAGCAAAAGACATTTGAATGGTTATCTTGCAAATTTTGCGAGTGGAAGTCTCATAACAGACGGTATGACAAAGAGAAGGGGGTTTTTACAAAAAAAAATATACTGGTGAGAAAGTTTTGAGCCATCAAACATGTTTTATGGCATATAAACAACTGAGAAATCCATAACGAGGTTATATTTTAATGTGTGGCCCTTATCTAAGCTATGAAGTTGATGTAAAACAAAAAAAAATCTCATTTGCTAAATTTTGCTATCTTTTAGGGGTCGGACGCAAGGCCAAAAATGCACAAAAATCTGCTTATATTGTCTTGAATAATGCCACTTCATGAAAAAAAAAAAAACACTATTACTCGATATTGTTACCATCACGCTTATACATAAAAGCACATAGTAAAAGGGTATCAAAATGGGCCAAAATCAGTAAAAACAAGGGTATACTTATCAACGCAGGATATGTAAGGGGCATTTCACGCCATCATGTAAAAATATTTGAGGCATTGATTATTCAGGGTGACGGAAAACAAGTCTGGGCATGGGGTCCAACTTCTAATGACAGTAACCCCCAACACACACCACACCAAAAATTGTTCATGTAGTTTCAGTTTCCAGAACAAAAACAAGATGTTTGGAACTTCCATTATTTACATTTATTCTCAATTTCAAAAGAAAAATCACAATTTCCGAGTGGATAAATTTTACATGGAGGAACAAATTTGACACACATACAAGGCCATATGCTCTGGATGGGGGCCTCCCTCCCCCTAAAAAAAATGATTGAAAATTTTTAACTACTACATCAATAAAAAAAATACATATGCCTCAAATAAATGCTAACATTTATTTACAACCATCTGGGAAATGTAGGTTTTGAAACTCCCAATCCAGTCACGTGCTTGAATGCATTTTTTTCTACTTCCCCCCAATAAAGAGAGTCCTTTACAACTTCATTTTCATGAACTAGTCCTCTGATTATATTGGCAATGCATTCAATTGACCTATTGGCTATCAATGTATTGGTTATAAACAAATATGGCAGCAGTATTCAGGTACGTGGAACTACTTATTTATGAACCTAGAACGATATGGGCATTATTTCAAGGAACATCAATGAAATTATTGAACACAATGATTCTTTGGCAAAGAACGATGGAATATACAAGAAAAAAGGGTACAAATGAAAAATTACATCAAAGAATAATTTCTCATAAGTAAAACAATGCACCCACCCCCCCCCAAAAAAAAAAAACACAAAGGAAAAGTAGAAGAAATCCATCAATTATTAATCTTCCTAATTTTCTGCTGCCTATTAGGCTTTACATAAAAACAAGAAACTATCGCAGGTAAAATTTCCCCCTTTATTGAAAGTAAATAAACTAAAACTTCCATGACTAGGGGGGCTCATCATCATATGCTATTGGTACTTGATGTACGTCACCCATCTCTAGGAGTAAAATCAATTATCCTTAATGAAATCTACTGATGTACAAAAATTTGGACAAAACCAGTGTCAAAATCTAGTGCAGAATGAAAAAAAATCAGTAATGGAACATGTTTATATCAAATATGATTTCCATGTGGAAATTTCAGTCAGTAGCAGAGAACTATTTTTTTTTCAATTTCAAATAAGGGCTGGCATTCTTGTGAAATATACTCAATAAATTTTACTCTTCTCTCAACCTAAATTTTAGAATGTTCCTTAAATAGTAAAAAAAAAATGGGGGAGTACACCATGTACCATCATCAGTTCTTAATGCACCCAGTATACCTGAATCTTGTGATAAACTAAACTTCATTTGTGTTTAATGTGTTACAAGGTAAAGAGGTATTTGATCAACATGAAAGTAGCAAACTTAATGACAAAGTGGGTAACAACAAAATTATGTAAAAGTCAAGCAACCACAACTTTGAATAATTACAATTAATTGTCCAACAAAGATATCACCAAGATATATAAATTTTAAAATGAACAGTATTTTTTCTCCACATTTGGAGTGATCAAATTTCATTGGAACAAACTTCATGAGAAGCTATACACTGGGTCCATACGATTATCCCGACATGTAACCCTAATCCTAAACCCCAACCCCCCCCCCCCCCTCTCTTCCCCACTGTATGTACATTGAAGCATAATGGAATAAGACCTAAAACATGAAAAATTAATCTGCCCTAATTAACCTAAACTCAGAGAGTTTTGTCAATTTTTTTTCCTTCATCTTTCTTGATATATATACACTTTTGCTTCACAAAATATATGCATGGTATGATGTATTTATGCAGTCAAAATACATATTTAAGTGAATTCTTTAACCATAAATAGACTGGGCAATTTTGACGCCCCAAGAAGACTGGGGGCGGGGGCTGATTCAGGCCATCGATCGCGCAATCGCGATGAAAATTGGCACATGCATTACCCATGGCATAATCTACAAAACCAAATTCTGCGAAAAATCTCATTGCTAATTATGCTAATTTATGCATAAAATCAAGTTGGCTCTACTTAACTAAATAATGCCCCTAAAATGCTTATTTTTGGTACAAAGACTCTTTACAGGGATCTGACCTAATGTACTTTTTAAAAATTTCAACATCATATCTATTTTCTTACGTATTTTAATTTTTTCTAAATTTCTGATGTATTTCTTTGTTTTCCTCATTTTTGTTTATTCAATGGGAATTGTCAAGGATTTTATTATGACCATTAACAAGATGGGAATTATTGATTTCAATCAGTGAATGAAGAAATGATACATTTATGAATTTTGTCTAAAATCCCTATTTGCATTGGATTTGTACACAAATTCACGTTTTTGAGTGAATTATGGGTCTGCATGCACTTACAAAAAGTTGGGAGTCGCAATCATGGTCTGAAAAATTGCACGAGACTTGAAAGTAAAAAGTCAGTGAATACTCGGTTTGTCAACATTTCCGCGGTAAATGTGCAGCGCATAATTTTTACCGCGTTGCTCGCTGACTTCACTTTCAAGTTCCCCCCCCCCCCCCTCCCAGTCTTCTTTGGGTCAAGCTATTGAGTACAAATTTGAGCAAATTTTTGCCAAAGCTTGACATTTTCTCACAAAACATTTCACTTTTTATATTTCAGGTCTGCCAAAAAAAAGTCAATATATTTTAGGTCTAATCTAAATGAATGAATAATTTGAATCATGGAATGGAATGGCAGCATTTGTTACCCAAAGAGTCTACAGATCATAATTACTCCTCAAATACTGATACACTAGAGAAAAAATTAAGTTCAAAATTACAAATGCAGTTCTAACGTTGATCACTGATCACTGAGTTTTACACACAGCGACATACAGGGGATATGATTGACCAATTTAGTGCGGGTGCAGATGGGAGGGGGGCTTCAAGTATGTCAAAAAAAGGTAATTTATTCTGTGACATAACAACATCCCTTTCTCAATCCATAATCTGTTAAAATGCCACCCAGTTATGACCACTACAATGCTACGGGGTCAAATTCATCAATGCAAGAGATAAATATATTTTTACATGACAAGAGTAGTCTGACTCGAAACTTGGGGAGTTGGAACAGCAATTCCACCCTTGGTCTGCTCTGGATAGATCACACAGCTACTGTTTGGCTGCTCCGATTTTTGCGGAAGACTTCCTATGTCATGTGACAATACATCACTCTCTGTTCTTGAGTGCCATGTAAGTCACTGCACAACAACCTGATTCATTCATAACACAGGGCTCCTCCCTTTCCAAATTGACCAAACCATATCATCTTTTGACCAACAAAAATAGGTGGAATGGAATTTGATTTCATTCAATGTGTACAATAAAAAGGAAAAGCAATCATTATTTGGGGGTGAAACATGGAATATAATGTACAAAATTATTCATTAAAATCTAATTAACTTGTCTGATATTTTAAAGAAAAGCTCCTAATCTGTCGATTGTCTCTTGCTCATGGACATCAGTGCTCGCTCTCGAAGAAGACGTTCTTTTTCCTCTCCATCACTCTCAGATTCCTGAATTAAGATAAATGATGGAAAAAATGGTCATTGGAATCATAAATTACTTCTTTTAATATTTACACAAAGATATAATTTCCAATGAATTACAATAACATACTTAGCATCATGCCAACCCCAGAAGGACAATTCTATGAAGAAAAAAAACCCTTTGTGTACATCCAAGCCCCATTTGTCCATTCTTACTTTACTTCATTTGCAATGATAATTAGCAAATTTCCACATGAAATAGAAAAAAACATACAAATTCATTTCAGGAATTTTCCACCGAATGAGGTTTGGAACATACCTAGTTAAGGCATTCCCCAATAGTATTTATAGTCCTAATCATTAATGAAGAATAAATATATATCGGTACTTAAGCAGACAGACCAACTTATGCAAATCCTGTGTTATTACCGTAACCTCTTGTAGGTCAATCGTCTCTTTCAAATCAAGCAATTACCAGAGATTTGACAAATGCAGAAGTAGCAAGGCAATTCATTAAGATAACTTTTTGTCAAGTGAACCCCACTTTTATCAATTTTTATTTCTCTTCATGAACTACTTTAACCCTGGTAATTTGAGAGCATTCCACCATTTCATATCAAGCACAAAGCAGAGATGAATCGTCTCAAGAAAGTCCTCCATACAGGATTGCCCAACTGATATTCATTTTTTAATTTTCTTTATTTTTTTATCATTAATTTATTCTTTTTTTTGGGGGGGGGACTATTCAGATCGCAAGTAATGATGTGGTTTTAAGAAACCATACGATCTCCATTTATAATTACCTGCATTTCTTCTTTCTTCTGCTTCTTGTGTTTCTTATGTTTCTTGTGCTTTTTGTGTTTCTTGTGTTTCTTCTTCTCCTTCTTCTCTTTCTTTTTCGAAGTACGTTCTTCTACCTCATTCTCTGACTCCTAAGAACAGAAAAAAATACATAAAATGCAAATAATGTAAAAAGCAAACTCATCTATACACAAAAAAAATGATTAATACGTTCTGAGAGGACAAAGCAAAAAGAACCATAAGGACGAGACTCGGACGAGTGTTGATAACAAGCGGCTATAAACAGCTCTACACTCTGGAATGGTGAAAAGCCTAAGCTATAAATTAACAATGAAACTAAAATATATTGATAGATTTCTCATCTAGAAATGAGACATTTTAATTATAATTTTTCAAATATGAAATGTAATTGAATTGGATATTTTATTACTTCACTGCCATCTGGCATTTGGTATTATCCAAGAGGGAATACTGATCAACATTAGCCTTTAAGAAAATTGCATGCATTTATTTCCTTCCTATAGCACTGGAAAAAGCAATAAAAGATGATCAACTCAGTCTGAGTCATGTTAGAAGGGTAAATTGCCAATTCGTCTATTGGCAACTTTTCCATTCATCACATGGTCCATCTCCATTTAGACTAATACCATTCCATCCAATCATCACTTTGTCTAATCACCAGTCCGTTTAGGCCCATTTCATCTCATAACCAGTTGGTCTAATCTCCATTTCATTTTCATTTATTTTGCCCAATACACTTGGTCCAATTAGACCAAATTGTATATGGACTAAATGGCTTTTAGACCAACTGGTTATTAGACAAATGGTGAGTGGAGGAAATGACAATTAGACCATGTGGAGAGTGGAAGAACTGATGGCACACCAAATGATATCAGACCAGTTGGTAATTGGACAAATTGGAATAAGACAAAGTGAAAATAAACAGTTACATGTACCTGCAACATTCAACAATATCTTACCATCTCTAAACTTACTATTACATTTTCAATTTGACAAATCATCACTAATTACAGAGACAAAGTGCTAACTGTAGATGAACCAATGGAATAAGTAAGCAATAAACTTCTGTAAGAAAATGAATCAACTATATACTTACTTCAGATGTCACCTCTACTGATCCTCTTTTCTTGCTTTTCTTTACCTTTGGACTTTCCTTCTCTTGGTCAACATCCATCTTTCTATCGTCTTCACTCTCATCATCACTATCAGCTTTTTCTCTCTTCTTCTTTTTCTTCTTCTCGCCACCTCTATCCTTGCGTTTTGGAGACATTGGTTCTGGAGATGGTTGTTTTCTCGGGGGAGGTGATGGGGAGAAATCGCTGTCATCGTCTTGCTGCTCCTGACTTGGTCTTGGTCTCTTCTCTGGGGACGCATTATCTGATGAATCACCCCTTGATAAGTCTCTCCTACGCCTCTCTTTCTTCCTTGGTGGACTCGGACTGTCGCTATCTTCATCACTGTCTTGCTTCCTTTCTTTGACTCTCAGATTTTCAAGACTTTGTCGGGAGCTGTCCCGGCCTTTCCTCAACTGTTCTTTCTCATCTGCACTGCTCTCTGCAGAGCTGTCATCTGAGACAGCTTTCTTGCGGGACTTGCGTCTCTCATCTGGAGAAGCATCATCACGCTTTCCCCTTGGAGGACTTTGCCTTCTTGATTTAGAGTCCTCAGGAGTCATGCTACGACGATGTTTTGGTGATCTGCTACGGCGTGGTTTTTCAGCAGATGAGGTTCTTTTCCTAATGTCGGGGGAAGATACTCGCCTCCGTCTGTCAGGACTTTGACTTGTCCTTCGACCATCTGCAGACCTCTTGCGAGGACTTGGACTCCTATTCCGCTTCTCTGGGGTTGGGCTACGCCTCCTCTTTTCAGGGGTGGGGCTTCGTCTTCGCCTTTCTGGAGAAGGGCTTCTCCTTCGCCTCTCTGGAGTTGGACTGCGTTTGCGTCTTTCAGGTGTTGGACTGCGCCTGCGTCTTTCAGGTGTTGGACTACGTCTGCGTCTTTCGGGTGTAGGGCTACGTCGTCTTCTCCTTTCAGGTGTTGGGGAACGACGCCGTCTTCTGTCTGGTGTTGGGCTCCTTCTGCGTCTCTCAGGACTACGCCTCCGTCTGTCAGGAGTTGGACTTCTACGCCGCCTTGGTGGTGATCGACGTGGAGAGCGCCTTGGAGGTGATCGGCGGCGTCTCGGTGGGCTGTATCTTCTTGGAGGGGATCGACGACGGGGAGAAGGTGATCTCCTACGTCTGAAATAACAACAATACAAATTAATTATACAATACTGTTCATACTGCTCACGAGAAAAGCAAAAATTAATATAAGTTTAACACAGGGTAATTATTTTTTTCTAACTGTGCAGCATGTTTCTCTTACCTAATATCTGTAGCCCAAACTTGAAAAAAGGTGAATTAAACTTGGGGTGATTTTAACCTTGGAAAGCTGACATAATTATATACTACACAGTACCATGTAAATTCAGCAGGAACTCTTATGACCACAGTTTATGAACATCCCAAAGCGTAGAATGAGAATCTTAATTATATTATCATTTGATATTTAACTTTTGTGGACATGCAGTTTTTTTTCTTTTTCATCTTCTGAATCCAGTGAGTTTGATAGCTGATGAAGCTCCTAAATGATCAATTCTTTGGCAAGGAAACCTTTAGAGGTCATTTAAATTGATAGATAACTCACTGCAAAATCTAAAAATTTTTGTATTGCAGCTGCGTGTCCTGCTCTGTTCATTAAAATCAACTTCTCTTCTGAACATGGCAATAACATACTGGAGGCTATTTCAAAATGAATTGCGGTATTTTTTTTTTTTAGTGCTGAACTGTCCAAACGTATTCTTTGTGCAACTTACCTTGGTGGTGACCGTCTTCTCCTGCGATCATCTGGAGAGCGGGAGCGTGACCTTGAATTCTTTCTCTTCTTTTTGTCTTTCTCATCTTCTGAATCTGAATCGGACGAGTTGGATGGTGAGCGGCGTCGGTACTGACGTTTAGGGAAACGGCTTTGTTTCACTGGAGATGGTTTTGTGTCCTCTTCATCACTGCTTGAGTGATCCTTGCCCTGGAATGAACAATTCAAATCATAAAGAAATTAGGAGAACACCTTAGGATAAAAAAGGATATATTTTGAAAGACGAACACTTTATAAAGACCATCATAATTAAAGAAACATATCTTTGGTCAATTTCAGAAGAAAAAAAAATCACAATTATTCGACCCAACTATTTTTTGTACTGTTATTTTGTCATCTTTCATAAGTTTTGCATGAAATGACAGTTTTCACTGTAAATAAAAACAGGGGCCACATTTAGTTTAAAAAGAGCAGGCTTTTGAAAGGGGAATTGTTCAAGCTTTGATTCAAACTTGGAACACACAAACATTGGTAGAGTAATGAGGCATCTCTATAAACTTGCGTGATTAATTGCAAGTCGTTATGGGGGGGGGGGGGTGATGGGTGGTCCCAAAATGAATCATGTTTTGCAATATATTGCTAACTTGCAGGTGATTGCTGATCTATTTTCTAAAACAAGGAAAATAAATTTGCTACAGCTAACATTAATCAATAATTGTAACAAGTGGAATGCCTCTGGCCGTCTCACCTGCATCACGCGGTTCAATATAGCAGCAGTGCTGACTTTGAATACTACTCTAACTCGCACAAGATGTTCAGTGATACATGGTTACTCTTATGTCCACTTTTTATGAACTAGACCAATAAACTTACAGAGATATGATGGTTATTCAACAAAAAATCCCAACATGGCCAAAGTTCATTGACCTTACATGACCTTTGACCTTGATCATGTGACCTGAAACTCGAACAGAATGTTCAGTGATACTTGATTACTCTTATGTACAAGTTTCATGAATCAGATCCATAAACTTTCAAAGTTATGATGGTAATTCAACAGATACACCCAATTCGGCCAAAGTTCATTGACCTTTGACCTTTGTCATGTGACCTGAAATGCGCACAGGACATTCAGTGATACTTGATTACTCTAATGTCCAAGTTTAATGAACTAGACCAATAAACTTTCAAAGTTATGATGGTAATTCAACAGATACCCCCGAATCTGCCAGAGTTCATTGACCCTAAATGACCTTTGACCTTAATCATGAGACCTGAAACTTGCACAAAATTTTCAGTGATGCTTGATTACTATTATGTCCAAGTTTCATGAATCAGATCCATAAACTTTCAAAGTTATGATGGGAAGTCAACAGATATCCCCAATTCGGCCAAAGTTCATTGACCCTAAATGACCTTTGACCTTGGTCATGTGACGTGAAACTCATGCAGGATGTTCAGTGATACTTGATTAACCTTATGTCCAAGTTTCATGAACTAGGTCCATGTATTTTCTAAGTTATGATGACATTTCAAAAACTTAACCTCAGGTTAAGATTTCGATGTTGATGCCTCCAACATGGTCTAAGTTCATTGACCCTGAATGACCTTTGACCTTGGTCATGTGACATGAAACTCTAATAGGATGTTCGGTAATACTTGATTAACCTTATGGCCAAGTTTTATTAACTAGGTCCATATACTTTCTAAGTTATGATGTCATTTCAAAAACTTAACCTCAGGTTAAGATTTGATGTTGACGCCGCCGCCGTCGGAAAAGCGGCGCCTATAGTCTCACTTTGCTTCGCAGGTGAGACAAAAATTACTACAGAAATTTGCGACTGATTTCTAATATTTTCTTGCAACATTTCCTTCGATGTAAAGAACACCTGGCAATTATGGTATTTGTGTTTCAATTAGGTGAATCAATAAGGTCATGTTATCCTTACCTTCTTATCATCATCACTGGAATCATCATCCTTCTTCTTAGTAGAATCTTTGGGAGGAGGGGACATAGAATCATCTCGTTTCTTATCCTCAATCTTCTCATCTTTCATCTTAGGAGAAGGAGACCTTTCAGAAAGATCAAGAAGAGACGGGAAAAGGTTTAGATAAGTTCAAATAACGGCTCAATTTAGGGATAGAAATAAAGTAAATGCTAATTTATTAGAAATTTGAAGTCATGTTGTTCTCCTGAGTTATCCTCTCAAGAGATACAGGGGTAAATTGTATACTCCTTTATAACATCAACTGAACCCTTCAATGTTTCATACTGTGACCTAATTATAATGTAGCTTTGACCTTGGTGAAATAATGTAAATTCTGTATAAGCATGGAGCAATTGGCAAAGGTTGATTATCCTGGTCTTTTCTCAGATGTCAAAACACCAATATTGTTCAGACTTTGTCAAGGTACAACGAAAGTCATTTAATATGCAACAACCATACACAATATTGAAGATCAAATGGTTATTAAACTAAGTGTGATAAGACCACATGGAAATTGTCAAAGTTCAATTACACTACAATGCATTACAAAAAAAGTGATTATGCCACATGGACTTTGACAGTGTGATTAGACCAAATGGCATTAGACAAATTGTGATCAGACCAAAAAGCATAAAGGCCTGGTCCCATTGGCCGACGGACATGAAACGTATTCATAACGGATACAGTGGACAGGCACAATTTTGGGGTGGTTCCATCCGTTTTCATCCACTCCACACAATGGGCAAAATGGGCTAACAATGAAATCACAGTGGATGGATGCTCGATGGATTATAGAGTGTATGAATTATGTATGCAAAGAGTACACAACGGATACATAATGTTTTCCAATGGATGGCATGATTCTTTTCCCTATTATATCCTATCTGAATCATTAAATGCAGTTGGACCAAGCTTTTAAAAAAAGCTGATATAAGACAAAGTGTGATTAGACCACATGGCATCAGACAAGGTGTGACTTGAACAACTGGTAATTGAATACTACTTACCTAGATGAACCACTTGATGATGATCGACCTCTCTTGGTTTCCTTCTTCACTGGAGATGGGGAAGGTCTTTTCTTTGACCCCACCTTGGATTTCCTTAGTGGAGATCGGGAGCGAGAGCGCGAGCTTCCAGATGAGCTCCCGGATGGAGAGGTGGACGGTGAACGACGCCTAGGTCCCCTGTAGAGAAATGACAGTGTACAAAGATGAGGGACAAGAATGATGGGGACCATTTCAAGCTGTCAATGAAGCCATACGCAATTTTACAGACAATCTGAATGTGAAGTATACATATTCCATCATAGCACTCACATCCTCTGGCAAGGCATATATCTAAATTTGCCATCCTCCACCCAGAATTAGTACATGGGTACCTGGTAGAAATATTTCCTTGAACACATAAGCACCTGATCAGGTACCCATGCTAAAACCAGGGTAGCAATATGCAGTGCTTCGAAACATTTATCTTTGAGCACTAAATGAATGTTGCATATTATCATCAGTATGAAAAAGACAATGAAAACAGACTTGCCTACCTCTGGGAATGAAAAAGTGTATTCTGTGATTAAAAAAAGTGTATTGTTCCCCCAAAAAAGTATTTCATAATAAAATGCGTGGCGCACTCGCTCATCGCAACGCTCAAGCTGCATGCAAGCTAAAATGCGCAGTTGCAGATGAAAATAAAAACACATATATCTCACCCTGGTTTTAACAAAATGATTAAAAAAAACAAGTCATCTGAAATTACATCGATCTAATAACCATATTTGTTTAAGTTTTATGAAATAGAGACATATAGAGATGATTTATCTCTATAAATGACGATATTGTAAAAAAAAAAGAAAAAAAAAGAACATTACCTCTTTGGTGACCTACTCCGCCTAGGGGACCTTCTTAACCTGCGTGGGGGAGACGGTCTACGCCGTCGCTCAGGTGATCTCCTTGGTGATCTGTTGGGGAAAAAATATCTTTAAAATATCAGTCAAGAGACAAATACCGCCTAATAAATGGTACTAAACACCTCAAAGTGTTTTGATCTACAATAAATGGTACTAAACACCTCAACGTGTTTTTCTGAAGTAAATGGTACTGAACACCTCAAAGAGTTTTTATCTACATTTGCTACTCACTCCCCATGTAGAGCAAATGAGTACCCTTGTAGGAAGCAATTCCTTGACTGCTCTAAAACCTATTCAGAGTAGGCCATGCTCATACTGGGGTAATAATATGAAGCACTTCAAAACTGTTGTGCTAAGTGCTCTATAATTTTGCATACTATTATTATTCAATATTGCAAAAATTGAAGAGTTCACACTTGTGTAACAACCATGTACCCTTCTTCTGCAATGAATTTTATTAAATCTTCATATATAGTCATCGCTATGGTTTGTGAAGTCGATTAACATTTTTCAAAATTTCCACAATAACTATTATTACTATTACTAATTATGTGCTTTACCTATTAGGTGTAAACCATGTAATACAATACTTACTGAAACTAGCAACACATTATCTTCTCTGCCAACCTTGACCGAATTTGTTGCCACTCAAGTCCCCTCATATTCACTTTAAATTAAACTTGTGACAACTTACCTCCGACGTGGTGGTGGTGATCTTCTGCGGGGGCTAGGTGATCTCCGTCGTTGTCTTGATCTGAAATAAATATAAAAATCAGACGAAGTCGACATACTGGAACATTCACAATCAGGGATAGTGCAGAATACAACATGCCAAGACGAAATTCAATCGAACTACAGCAACACCATCTAGAATTTCACTCAAAATGGGTAGATAGTGTATGTTGACTAATCTTCCATTTAATTCAAGCCTCTTGTTTGTCTTGGTAATCCTCAAAGAGAGTTGTCACTATTTCAGTTTATTACAGGATTATGTGAATGTCTTTGTCCTAGAACTGTTATGATGTGGGTGATACAATATCAAAATACATCTTGGAGGTTGCATTTTCCAAAGTTACATCATAATTAACTGTGGTTGTGATCCTGACCAAATAAAAGCAATAACTCACTGCATATTTTTCTCTATTTTTGTATAAATCCATTTCTCAAGAATGGAATGTGTTGGATATTTCAGGATATAATTATTGTTTGTAGCTTTCTGATATGCAATCATTGTGCATCTTCAAATATATTGTAAAAAAAAAAACACAAAGTATCCACAAATGCAAAACAAATGGAAGAATTTGAATAGTTGCCAAACTTATGTAAGAATAAATGTTTGAGGACACAATGCATATTATCAGACTTTAACCAAAGACAGACTTTAACATCTGTTACAATTTTCTATAACTAGCTCTTTTCTAAATAAGTGATATTGTTGCATAAAGGGCAGATAAACAATGTCGCCTAGGCATAATCGGCCATATAGACAATTAAAATCCCTACACCAACCTCCAAGCAAAGATTATGCATGTCATGCCTGCAATGCCCCCTAATATTCACCCATGTTGACAAAGAGAGAGTATCTTTCAAGTGTCAGAAGTCAAGTGTCAAGTGTGTGTGCAGCAGCGAAAATCAAGATCTGCAAGCTATTTGTTGTAAGACACCTGCTGCGAACCTGGAATATCTTGTGTAGCCAATCAAGATCTCGGAATCTCATGGAGACACTTCTCAGGTAAGGGATTGACATCCCCTAATTACTAAATCAATATCAATGGGTCCTTGTACAACAAGTCTTACCTTGATCTAGACCTCCTTCTGAAATCCCTACGCCTGTCCCTAGAACGAGACCTGGATCGTCGGTCCCTCCTCCTATCCCTGGAGCGAGATCTAGACCTTGACCTCTTATCACGTCGTCGTGGAGATGACCTGTGTCGTGATCTTGATCTACTTCTTGACCTTCGTCTCCGGTCGGCACTTCTCTTTCGTCTGTGTCTGTCTGGAGATGAAGTTCGTCTCTTTCTCCTTTGTTCATCATCACTGCTATCCTTCTCATCATCCTTAGATCTACAAATCCACATTTCAATATACAACAATCATTATATGACACATAAAATTGGAAACAATCCATGCATTCTCGTACTTACAAGCAGACGATTCCATCTTTGTCAGGATGAAATATTAGGTAAAAATTAATTGACATTACTGCAAATTATAGCTCTACTTTGCTGTCAAAACTGTGAATGTGGAATTCTTTTGTAAAATAGAAAATTAATTTTTTTATTCACAGGACAGTATATCTGCACATATGCAATGTGAAAGCAAAGTGTACTTTACTACCTCAACTGCAATAGTCTAAAGGGAGTGCTTTGGCTTTGAGACGCTGCTTACCTCCTTTTATCTGCAGGTTTCACAATCCCAACAGGAGGTGGAGATGGCGTTCCTTTGTCTTCTATCTTAGGAGGGGGTGTACCAGAATGAGACCTGGATCTAGACCTGGACCTCGACTTGGATCTGGATTTCTCCTTATCCTTGGCTCTGTCAGCGTCACCATCAGCAGAGGCATGTGGGGAATTGTCCCCTTCTTTGTCATCTTTTGACGGATCATTCTTACCCTCTGGGCGAGGTTCCCAGTCCCATTTAGCTGATCTCGGTGCTGGCCTGTGATGACACAAACAAGGCATTAGCGACACTGTGCCTCCCCAACTTGCGAAAATACATAGAAGTGTTGACCTAAGAGCAGAGCTGCCAACCTGAACAAGATCATTTCAGTATTTTTAAAGCTGAAAATCAGTATTTTGGAGAGGAAATCAGTATTTTCAAAGAAATACCATAGGACAACACATACAATTGAAACTGTGGAAATCAGTTTTTTGCATGAAACCATCAGTATTCTTCTCATTTTTCAGTACTAAATACTGAAAATCCATACTACTTGGCAGCTCTGTAAGAGTCTTGCAGATAAACATTAACATTTGGGATGAACTGAAGATGGAAAGATGACAGAAGGAAGATGGACACAATTTACATGGACTTCTTCACCTTTGGTGGGTGAGACGTAAACAGATTTTGATTATTTTCACATATCCAATGTACCAACACATTTAGAGCATTGTATCTTATATTTGATTTCTTATAGAAATGACTATAGAGAATACGTATGTAATACAATAATAAATTCCCACATGAAATGTGATGATTCCCAGAATTTGCAATGTGCTTGGCTATAAATCAGACTTGGTAAGCTAGATTTAGAATAAATCATGTTGAGATTCATGCTAACTTATATCATCATGCTGTAAGCCATGAGACAAAGAAATAAAGAAATACCAAGAAACACCTAAAATATTAATTCTTTTATAAAACCAGCAAATCGACCTTACAATAATTTAAATTGCATTCCGGTATGAATAAAATTTGCAGAATATACATTGCACTAGTGATATCATTGCCCAACAACATACTTTTTTACGCACCTTCAGTACCCCACTGACCAAACATTTGGAAGTAGAACCATTTAAATGTTACTATGATCAAACTTCACAAGCTGACGAGTTCAGGGCTTTTTCCTTTTTCGGCATTAAACGAGAGTAGTTTTATATATTTTTACCATAATAAAAAAATGAAAAAAAAATCTGTCATATTTGGACAAGAAGACAATGCAAAACTTAAGAATACAATGCATCCATTATTAACTGAAACAACTTACTTCGATTCATCTGGAGATTTCTTGTCACCACTTCCATTGACATCTTCCTTCTCGTCTTTGTCTCCTCGTCTCTTCTCTGTCCTGTCTCCATCACCCTGGACCTCTGTGCCTTCCTTCAGCTTGCTCAGCTCCGCCTGGATCCGCTCTTGCTCTTGCTGCAAGAAAATAAAATAAACAATATAATTCAAATAAAAAGGCTATGATTTGATGAAGACTATCAAATTGGTTCTTGTGTGTGTTTGTGTTTTGGCCCATCCTTGTTTGAAAGGCCAACCCCTTAAAAAACAAAAAGTCCTAGAGTCATACCTTCTCTCTTCCAAAGACGTCTGCTTTGGGAAACATTTTTGTCACAATTGAAGGTATATCATTTTCAGCAGGTACAGCTGCTGAAAACACTAAAGGACATAATGCCGCCTTATATTTGTATCGCTTTGACAAAACAAGAGGGATTCATTCTTCTCATGTCAGCAGAATTCCAAAATCATTTCAAGGGACAAGGGAAAAGGGGGGCAAGAAACCCCTTTTTTATATTTATAGATATTTCATACCCATCAAGAGGTTTGGGGCTTGCTCTCTCTCCAAGCCAGTACAAACCAGCCCACCTTACCAACCAAAAAAATTCTAACCTGTCTCTTCTTGATTTCCTCTTTCTTCTGTTCAAGAAACGGAGCTGGTATGCCGGCGATGTTCTCCTGAGCACTGGTGAGCAGTTCCCACAGTTCCGTCATGAAAGCCAGGGCATTCTTGGCATTGAGGAATCCCGTCAGGTTGATCTGCATGTCTTTCGGGTCAGGATGCTGCAAGGGTACACAGAAGAGCATGCCACATGAATTTTCATTACAGATACCTTGTGAAACCTGGAGAGCGTTTCATGACAAGCTTTGTCAGTGATTATTACTGACTAATTTTCTCTGAGCTGATCATATGCAATGATGTCAGTAGCTTTGAATTAACAGTCAGTGAACACCGAATAAATAGTCAGTGAACACTGCAGATTTGCTTCATGAAACGCTCCCCATAGCTCACAATCATGTGTACGGAGGAAACTTCTAAAGCATATCCATGTATAATCATTACCATGATAATTTCATTTAACTTTAATTCACCATACATGTATGAGGGAAGGAAGCGTAGTGGTGTCTTTAGTGTACACGTAGGAGAATTGAATCTCTGTTGAACTCAACTATGATCCATTCTTGACCAATCATCTTTCACAAAAGCATGGCAAATGTGGATAACGAGTCACACTATGAAATACATGCAAAGTGTTTTGAAGATTTCGAAACCAACACAAAATCCTTTCTTTTTAATAAACAGAAAAACTTGTAAATCGTTGGCTGGTCTCCATTATTTTTCCTCTCGTCTACTCACAATTTTACACATGGATATATCTTGAGAAGTTTTCTCCACACAGCATTGTGTCTGTACAAAGGACATCCACAGCTCTGTTCAAGAATTCACACAGTTCCATTAATCTATCTTTCTCTGCTGTATCAAGCTAACTTACCTGATTTCCACATATTTGTATTCTTTCTAGAATATCAAAAGCGAGCAGCAATAACATATCTTCCCTCAACTTTCTCAAAAAGAACAATCATAATTTCAACTGGAATAGCAACCAGAGAGTCAACCTGCATTTCAAAACTCTTGGTTTTTTTTTTTTCATTTTCCAAAATCCGGAGAAAAATTACATCATTAGGGCATTACTTCATATGAATTCAATTCTAACCAACTTAACATGAGACAATGTTCCTAAATTCCTCATAACACCAAAAAGTATTTCCTCATAAAACCAAAATATCAAATAGCTTTGTAAATCCAACTATGTTTTAAATGATTCCGATTAAGGATGCCATCAAGGCAGATCATATCACGATGATCTTCTTGAAACTTTCATTCTTTTTCCCCCAAAAGAAAATGAAATGAATCTGCAGGAAATTGTGATGATACATGTATCAATGTGTCTAGAGAAAACATAATGCAATCCAAAAGGATGCACTGTATCATGGAATAAAAAAAAGAAATAATCAACAACAAAAAATATTCATCCCAGTGTTAATGAATGTGATGCAGTATGTTTGGGCATTTTTTAATTAGTCCCACATTTATCTATTAAAAAAAATAGCAAAGGGGGCCAGAAAAGTCAATCCATTTTCATATAATACTCCATTAATAACAACCTACCTTTTCTGCTTCAGACCACTATCGAACACACAAATATTCCAATTGATTGCACTAACAAATTACGAACCACTATCCCAAAACTTTATTAAGAATAGAGGTGATATAACAAATGACTGTGGCATTCCCTAGTTATTGTTAACAGCTTCTGTGTGATGTACTTACAAAGATATATAAAAGCTTTGAAATGCTTTAATTGCAATCACTTCGACTAAACCATGCAAATTTCAAAAATCATACTAAAATGCATAACTATTATAGTGATAATAGTATCATTGTCATTTAGCTTCAAAATAAAATCCAACAACCCTGACCAAAGCGAAAACACAAAGCACAACAATGCAAATTCTATGCACATTCATCGCTTTTCTTGAAAAATGTGTGAACACGACCCTCTGTCAGCACAATATGGCACTGGAGAATTCAAGCCAGTTAGAATATCAACAACACTTATTTTCAAAACCCGCTAATTTGAGATTTCTCAAGCATAACAATCAGCTGACGAGCAGTGAATACATGGGATAAAACTTGCATTGTTGAGCTTTTTGTAGCTTGTTAATATACTATAGATTTGATTTTTCAATATGACTTTTGGCTTCGGTTTAACATTTTTTACATTATATCTTCAAAGTTGAATCTAATAGTGCTTTCAAAAATCAAATGAAATCAGGAGCTGCAAGTCAACATAAATCCCTGCATGCCGACACCAAAATAAAAAGATAGATCTATTAGTGTGTACTTATTCTACACTGCATTGCTTTGAAACACAAACCAAACCACTGGCGAGAGACACTGTCTCAATATTCCTGTACCGTGTGTGAAAGACAGATAGATATCCTCGATGAACCTGCAGACTTTCTTTTACCCTTTCCGCTGATGGGCTACGAAACCTTCTCACTTTCCGCCCGAATTTATATGGGGCGCTTGCATCGATCGCATCGGAGGGGAGGAGATGTGTGAGCGAATATTTAATCAAACAATCTGAGCGTAAGAGATCAAAGTCAGCAAATCAGCTTACCAGAAAAAGAACATGACATTACTCTATTAACATCAAAACCTACATGTACAAATTTTTTTATAACAATACCCTACTCTGGTTTTTTTAACTGACATTTGATATATTCAATTGAATTAATTGTTTGAACAACTTTTTAATGAGGGAATTACAAGTCTTTTGGCAGTGTATGTGTTGATTGCAGGTCACAAACTTTGATTTAATTAAGGCAAGGCCGCTTTCCAAATGGACATAGTCGTATTACGGCCCGAATAAAAATAAAATAAAAGGGGCACAATATCTAAAGCCAGTGAAAGGGGCATTTTGGGGAACTAGATTATTTTACTTGTAACTATTAAAGCTCCATGACCAATTGGCCAGAATTATCTTCTGTTTTTCCTTTGCATCTCTCCCTCTATAATCTATGTGAACTTGAGGCCATTCTGTTTCATCATGGGTTTTTCGTCAACATAACCTTTGACATCAGAACTTGTTGAAAAGTGTTTTATTATATATACAAAGCAGGAAACTTGAGTGCTTAATTATATTGTCAATTATCATTATTCATTTCAAAATGTGAGCAGATGATACGGTTATAATTATCTAAATCAATTTTAAACCCATTTTAATCCCACCTGATAAGAGAAACTCCTTGTTTAAGCAAGAAAATACAGATAGGATATAGTCATACTGTGATGAAATGCTAAGACCAAATTCTCAGTAAAGCTCTATATTGATGCATAATTTTATTTAATTACAGATGGCCATACTGCTTTGCTGATATTGGACATACTATTAATGTACTCTACCGTCTCTTGCAGTCTGAGGGAATGAATCTAAAACCTGAAACAAAATCATCAAAATGTCAATAAAATTAAAATCTGAAAACATATAAAAGGGGGAAACTTCCATTGAGTTATGAGCAAATCACACACAATTTATCATAAATCAGAGTATCATATTCCTTCAAAACAGAAGTTTTTTCTTCTTTTATTGGAGGGGTGGGGTCACAATTTCAAAATTTCTTAATTTTATTGTCGTTAAATAAATAATTTGATCAGCTCATAACATAGAAAGTATAGTAGCATGGTAAGAACTCAAAAATTTGATGAAAACATAGAAGTTATGTAATACTTACTTGTCTCAATCGCCTGGTCCTGGAAGTATTTATCTTTATGACCATACTAGGTAAGATTCATCTAGCACAATTCTTAGTTCTGATTTTTAATGGTAATTGTGTTATCACAAAATCATAGAAAAAATACATACATATACTAATACAAAACAAACTATTCATTTTTTCAGATTACCTTTTGTTGAATATTTCTCCAGTGGCATCTCATCATTACCTACCATTACAAGCTACATGTACCATGGAAAAGGTTCATGTGATGGCTCATTTAACTGCCAACTGACTTTATTTTTCATAGTTATTTTGTGGGCCAGTATTCAATTAATTCATCATTTTGGTTGGCAAAATGATATAAAATTATATTCAAGTACTTGAGTGGGATTAAAATACATACTCACTCAATAAGAAGGACTAATATTTCCTGTTATCAGTGCAAAACATTGCATGACAATCGGGTCTAGCCAAAAGTGCTACAAACATAGTAAATATGTGTACATGTAGCTCAACTGCTCAAGGCCTGGGAAGCCTTTACATACCAATCAAGACCTCTATATGTAATCTCCTCAAAAGGTTCTTGAATTCAAAACTGAATTATACTTACCTGTGATCAGTATCAGTTTTAAAAGCTTGTTGTGTCCAACTATAATTAACCATTGTTATGATAGATGAGGGGGGAGGGGTCTGAGAGGATTCCACTGGACACGTCACGCAATAAGTAGGTTCCTTTGCTGGGCCCGGTAACATAAAGCTTAGCAACTGATCACAAGGCTGATGTCTACAATTGATAGCATTGAGTCTAGAGTATGAGGAGTCATTAAATAAAATCAGATCCACAACCAATCACTTTGGTTTATATATTATTCCTCCTACCTAAATAAGACCTAATTTGCTTTGCCTCATCTTTTTTGCTTACCTTTTAGCTACCTTTAGGCCATGCAGTTGCACATCATTAAAGATTCCACAAACATCACTATTCTCATCTTGTGAACAGCATACTTATATGTAGTTCAACTTAAAATAAAAATATGCCTTATCAATAAGCATAGAAAGCAATGCATAAATACCTGCACAAGATGACCTATACCAATGACAAAACCTAACGAGTTCTCACCATGGCTACTATACACTTCACCTATGAAATAATGACCACAAAATATGGACCAGTACAATGATTAAAACATCCATCAATTTAAACTTAACACACAGTTTTTACTATATACAATATAGACAAGGCTATATCTTACTTCTTCTTCCAATTGGTTAAAGATGAACTCGATGAGGACATCATCTTCCACTCCAAGCATCTCGGTGACTTTCGTTGTAATCCATGGTTTTAGTGTATCCAAGTTGACCTTGCTCATGCTCACCTAGAGAAAATTGAACAACAAAATTGATGAAAGAGAGGGAAGAGGGACAGCCCATTGCAAATGGTCAGAGTCAGAGATCAAGTGATTGGCAAACACATCTCAACAACCAGCATTTTCATTTCCATGTCACCACTACTTGATTCTTGATATTTTGTAAGTTTACATTTTCAAAGACTACAAACCTTGGTTGGAATGAATTCCCAAATATTGTTCAAAGAGCCAGCAGGATGAACTGAGCAAAAACTATAATTTGTGGATAGACACATAGGCCCGTATTCTTTAAGTCGGGTTTAACTTAAACTCAGGTTTAAAGTTGTGGTTTAAGTATGGATAGCCAATTGTTACATAACTCACTAACAGTAGAGATATAATATTCCACCCCATTTGGCTCTCAAATCATTCATTATTGTGTAGGAAGTATAAATAGATTATTGTCTGCACCATCAATGAATCAGGAAAGAGCACAGTAAACATTAGAAACATACAACTTAATGACAATTTGGGCACTTTTGGCTTCCCATAATTTTAGAACAGAGTTAACCATGGTTGACTTCAGAATACGGGCCATAGACACCCCAAGCCGAGAGGTGGCTTATTCTCAGTTGCATGCAATCTTGCCTCTTTATTACCCCCCCCCCCCCCCCTTCATACATGTACATGTAGGTGAATAATACTTCAAAACATACCTTTCTCTCCATAATAGGATTGAACTTGAGCGATCTCAACAGCTTCTTTTTCTTATTTGTGAAGCGATTGTCTTGGTCGGCACTGGTGCCCTATAAGAAATTGGGGAATGGAGAGAAAAATAAGGGTTACTTGCATACAAGACATCATAAACTGATTTTCAATGTTAAACTGAAAATTTTAACCAATGTCAACCGGCATTTTTACTGATTTAGAGCTCACCTACACCTAGCCAAACCAGAAGCCATGTGGAGCATAGAACTGATAATACCTTGGATGTAGGCGTTTAAAGTGGAAAAAAAACATATTTGCCTCTCGTTGACTTCTCATGAAGAATCCCAAACACTATTTTAATGGCGCTGTACAGCATTTGAACATGGACTTGTAAGCGTCATCGAGCATTATATTTGCTGTGAGTAGAAAGTTTTCTAGGGAGGATTCTATTATAGTATTTCTTCCCTTTTTGCAGGTACATGTAGTTCTGGGGATATTGTAGTTCTGGGGATATTGCAGTTATTTGGTTTTTCGGACATCAGGCTCCACATAAAAACAAGGGAGAAATATTGATCTATAAATTTGTACTCACAGCAATATATTTCTATATGTACCTCGTATTTTAAGCAATTGTTATAGAGATCGCTCGCATTTACCGTCAGAAAATGATTTCACACACAACATCCTCTAAATCTAGTTGTATCGATAAGGGCCAAAAACAGAGTCTCAATTTTTGTTTCAAAATGCTGATCTGCAGCAGTAACTTTATTTAATTCTAACTTTTTCCAACTTGTTAGAAAGCACATACATGTATTCAATTTATTCATTTATATGCCTGCACTGCGGCAGCTCTGTTTTTGTTCGCCGCACGTTTGCATGAATTTGGTGGCTAACTTCAGTCCATATCAAATTATCGGTGAATCCAACTCCAACGAAGCGATATCTGACTGAAAATTTGAATGATGACGTCATATTCAAGCCGAAATATAGACCAAAAGCTTCGTTTTCTGTTATATGGTTGTTCCGTTGGCTCCACTCGCCAATTACAGAGGCCGAATTCTAACTCGATCTGTACAAGGGCTCAATGGCCATATATGTTTATGTATTAAGTTCAGATAAACCAGGCCAGGCAAGTGATAGTTGCGTGACAGCCGAAGTAAGTCACTTTTTTTCCTCTTAAGTTTATTTTTTTTCACATTTCGGTGGTTTTCAGGCCAAAATGGAATAATGATAATCTTTATTTTTATGAAATAGATCTCTAAAGAGTAAGACAAAAAATCGTTGAGCCCCGTCAGGGGGATTTGCATTGTTAATCCCCTAATGGTGGCTGCACAATCGTGAGCCGCGCCATCTGTGTATGAAGTTTAAAACAAATAAAAATGTTTAAAAACTCCTCGAACATGTCGAAACAGATTACAGACGGCTGCCACTAGTGCCAGCTGTCTAACGTTAGCCGAAATACATGATATCTATTCCATGCATTCTGAATCTGATCGCGATATTCCGAAAAGTCATGAAAGTGGTGGGACTGGGAATATTGTCAAGTCATTCACCATGTGACCTTGATTGAAATGTGACTGAGTCTGAGTGAGAGACTGGACAAGGCACTGGTGGGGAAATTCTCTTGAAGTCGGCCGGTGTGAAACTGCATAGATCATCTAGGCCCTATATATAGGCTATATATAGCGCCTTTTCCAGAGCTACCATTTTTACCAAGTCTCACGCATTATGCGTGAGACTCACACATTTTGGACTCTTGTTCATCCCCTCAAATCTCTGTCTCGCGCAACTATCACAGCCTATTCCCATATACATTGTACACAATGTCTGTGATCTCACTCAGATTCACAGAAAATCTCACGCATAGCTGGTCTTTGAACTTGGCATCTCTGCTTTGCGTATGTATGGTAGGGGGTCCTAAAGCTGCGCGGGTCCTAAAGCTACGCACCACTCATCGCGCATGCAGTTTTCAATGGCAAATGCGCACTCTGTGTGTGGAACTGTGACTGCAGAGTGATGAACAATTCCTATTAATTTTTTTCTACAGAGGCTGCAGTAAATCTCTAAATGCAGAGAAAACCAACAACTGTTAGGAAGTTTGGAGTTATATTCGCTTTAATTTTATTTTATCCTATAATAATTTGAATATATTTTAGAAATTGAGGCACAGGAAATACTATTTTTTTGCATGATAAATCGAGTGCGTAGCTTTAGGACCCCTTCTACATCGGGCGGCGAAATCAAGAGGTGTTCGAAAAACACGACCAGTAGAGGCGCACGGCCAATATGGGAGACTCTCTCCAATAGGGGAGACAATCTCCCACATTACCAAATCAAGTTTGTATAAATAATTACTAAGTGTGTCTTTTTGTATGTTCTTTCTATTCTTGCCCTTTGTTCTTTTCATTCTGGCTCATTGTCTTTCTTCGATCTTTTCTTTTGTTTATTTGATGTATGAAACAACACCAACAAAAGCATGATTTTTTCCACCCAAAATTTTGTCTCACCGAGGTCAGAAGCCCATTTGATTTGTGTGTGATTGACACCAAAAATCCTTATCAAAACAAAAGTAGACGGTGAATTTTTAAAGTAGACGGTGAAAAGGGGTAATTTTTCATGAGGAATCTGCTTATCACATTTTTATTTGCCGCCAAGGTAATCCTCTTGCCGCAAATGTAAACAAAGGAAATTAGTCTCCAAAACTGGAGACTGTCTCCGAAATTGGATACCCAAATTCTTTACAAAAGTCTCTGATATTGGAGATAATCTCCCACATTGGAGACAGTCTCCAATATTGGCCGTGCGCCTCTACTGACGACGGGATTTTCGTATTTCTATTTGAGTTTTGTGATAATTTCTACTTGGCTATATGATCTTTAGAATGTTTGCCACAAATTAATGAAATATGATTTGTTGAGATATTAAAATTGGGACAGTTTTTATTGTTTGAAAACAAAGTGCGTAGCTTTAGGTCCCCCCATCATACACGCACAAGACAGACAGACGATACAACTGGCGCTGGCATACCCTCATGCGAATACGAGCAGGTCATGCACGCTTGTGTATGTACGCACGACAGCGTTACTCGTCATCGACCGAACACACACACCTCATCACGGAAACCTCACAATATTATTGACATTACATCGAAAATATCAGACAGCGTCATCGTGGAACACATTCTCTAATATCCATTAAATATAAAGAAATAACAGACTTGAAAATAATTCGGGAAATAAGAGTACTTACGCGGAAAAATCCGGCGTCTGTCATGGTGCCGTTTCTGTATGACTATGAAGTAGCTCACGCTCTCTCAATCAACTCAATGATCATTCATTCGACGTAGATGGCGCTGACGCAAATCGCTGCCGCATTGATTATGTCTGAAAAAAGGAGAGATGGAGGGGGGGTTAATAGCAAAACTTTCATTATTTTTTTTATGCAGGCCTCTACAATAAAAAAAATTGTAAAAAAAGATAATTTACATCTAATGGGAAATCTTATCAGCCCCGCCCACGACCCTCTTCGGGCTCAGACCCCCTTGCCCCAGAGGCGTCGATCCCGGTGGGGGGGGGTGGGGTCAGGGGGCGATTACCCCACTAATGAAAATATTTGGGGGCAAACATAACTTTTTGCCCCCCCCCCCTAATGATTCCGGATGTGCAAAACAAAATAAGATTGTAGTGTTACCCAGAAATCGGCAAGCGAGATTGAGATACACAACTCCTTTATCATGTTTATCTAAAATCGTGCTCAAAATGTCTGCTTTTCAAATTGGAATATAAAATTTGTCAGCTCGTGCTCGCATCATTTCTTTAGCAAAAACCCCTACTCTTTATGATTACACATAGGTGGATAGAATGTCCTGTTTTTAGTTCTAAACCTCAAAAGAACTCCCGCTTCGTTTTGCAATAATCGTTTAATGGATATAATTGTTCTTTATCAAAAATGTCCATTGAACTGTCAATTTTTTCAGATCGAATTATAAAATATTTCAGCTCGCGCTCGCATTCATTGTTCTTTTAGATAAACATCTCAATTATTGGTACCAAAATGCTTAGAATATCAAGCTTTCAGGTCAGAATGTAAAGATATTTCACCTCGCTCTCTAGCTGCATGGACTTGCATTATATGTTTGGAGAGATATGTATCCTCGTATCCTCCTCATGAGTCACTACAAACAGTCATAAACAGGTACCTTTTTCATGTTTCAGCCCTTTCAGCTCAGTATACTAAAAAAAATTCAGCTCGCGCTTCGCGCTCGCATTAATTTTTGTGTGAGATAAGTGTCTCTTTCTCATGAGTTATATATATATATATATATATATATATATATATATGCCTGTATGTGTATGGGGTGTGTGTGTGTGTAGGCCTAGGGGTGGGTGTGTGTTCGTGAGTTTGTTTTGTATGATCGAGCGCCTTTGGAACGTTGATTCATGATTTTACCCCCCCCCCCATGGATGGACGCCCTTTCCTAGCCATCCAAACTATTCTCATATTATGTTAGTCATAATTTTTTTTCAAGTTAGTATAAGATATAGGGCGCGAAAATTTTTTTGCCCCCAGGACACCGACCTCTGTTACGTCCTAGTGTGCTATTCAGACTCTGAATGTCTCGTATGGTGGGATCTCAGCGAGCTGATGCTGGTTTGCTTCGCCTGAAAGGGCGAGCGAAGCGAGCCATTTTTTTTTTTCTATATACAGTAGACCTAGTCTGCTATGCAGACTCCTTGAATCAGCTGTGGTACACACATTGCAGATGTGGGACTACATTTGTAGACAAGTTACGTCCCTGGATTAGGCCTATATGTTCAGTGAGTATACCGCGTTCAAGGCTTTCTTCAAATGGTCCTAAACATATGTCCCTAAAATTTGATATAGGTCTATGTGGAAACAGATCAGCTCTTGTTCCACGCTGATCAGAATTAGAAATCAGGCCCGCGAGTTAATAGGCCTATATACATAATTCAATTATTCAAACACAATTTTGTGATCGTGATTCGGTAAAGGTCCTATTGCAGGCACAAAGCGGAAATACACTGACCTGAAAATGGGGGCTGTTCGTAGGAATTCATGAACTGGGTATACTCACTGATCCACAGGGGCTGTTGTGGATGCACCCCCCCCCCCCAGAAAAGATATATCCTTGTCGTGAACATGGTGAAGCGAGTGAACTTTTTTTCACTTTTTTTGGGGGAAATCTTACTTAGTGACAGATTACCATGATATTTAGAAAATAACATTACATCTTACATTTTTCCATTATTATTTTTTTCCTTTTCTTTCGTGGTCGTAATATACTTTTGACGGCCGTGTCCCAAGCGCTTCCATTCAAGCCAGTGCTATGTGGATTGGGTCCGGGGGCGAAGCCCCTGAAACCTCTCGAGATTCAGCCATTTTATTTTTTTACTAAAGCTTAAAGATTGCCGCTATGGTCAAATCACGGGCATGACGGGTATAGGTTTTACATTACTTCAACTCAGTGGCATCATAATGAAGGGGCACGTAGGAAATTTCAAAATTTCGCGCGCGAGAGAGAAATTTTGGCCTTCTGAAAGCCGCTTTGCTAAGACAGAGCCAATGTTTGGGCGGCACCACCGGAACCTCTCAAAATTCATTCATTCTTCATTTCGACCACTATCGCATGAAAATTAGCAAGCATGTAAAGACTTTTATCATATTTATACACATACGCCTCCAATTCTTTTTTATTTTCAATCCTCATCAACCCGCGACCGTGTTCTTTAATTCTTCTCTAATAATTCATTTTTCGATCGTTCTCCCTTTGCTTCATTTTTCAATATATTTAGTTCATTCCATTCTACTTTCATTTCCCGTTTCTTTTTGCCTGTGATATTTCCCATTCCGGCCATATATTCCGTTCCATTTTACCAACTCTTAATTTATTTCCCCTTTTCGCACTCAATAGTATTTCGGAATGATTTATTCCTTCTCACCACATGTTCTACTTTCCTTCTTTTCCCTCCGACTTATTAACTTTACTCGTTATGTCCTCTATTTTCCTTTTCTTTCTTTTGTTTTTCTTTATTTCCCCTCTTTTCCTCTTTCCTCTTTTTCTTCCATTTATTTCCCTTTCTTTCTCTCATCTCCCTTTCCCCTTCTCCTTTGTTTTTCTTATTTTCCAGGCAAATTGTACACTTGAAACTGGGCAAAATGATCAAACAATCTATTATTATGCACATTAAAGTTTTTTTTCATTTTGTCAGTTTTTTTCTGTGTCAAGTTTTCCCCGCATGCACCCGCATTTTCCTGTTTGGTCCTTTTCCTCATCTCGTTCCTAATTTCGTCTTCTTTTTTTTCTTTCTTTTTTATTGGCGTCGCCAAGATAATAGGAGCGGCCCCCTGTTGTATGTTTACAGTTTTCAACTTGTTTTAGTTTGTCTATATAGGCCTACTATACAAATACCTGTCATTCAACATTCGTATTAGGAAGCAGAAAGGAAAAATAAAAACGCATGAAAGTTATAAACCAATCTCTTATCAATATCCCGTCCATCATCTCACTCCCTTTTCTCGCATTCGTTAGGTGCCCTCCCCTGAGGCACAGGAGAGAATCAACACAGTGCTCGCATATACAATAACAAAACAATGATCTCAACAAATGTGTCGGATGTATACGGATTTTAATTCCATGTGAAGAAACGATATAATGATTCATGAGGCCACCGGCCATTACAAACGAAAGGCGTAATGATTTTGCCCATTATGTTTATCCAACCACTGAAAGTATAATGTACTGATGTATATTGCTGTGATCCAGAGCTACACAAAATCGGCAAGACAAAGTTAATTTAGAAATTACAGGAAACTATTATAATTACACCAGTGGAATTTATAAAGTTCTTTAGGCTAAATCAACCAGAGATTTTGTAATATGACGAATAAAAGGGAAAACACAGCTATATAAAAGTCATGATCATAACTTTACAGATTCCAATTCTATTGTATTGCATTTAAAGATGAAAAATGCCAAGTGTTATGATAATATAAAAATTGTTATTTTACAAAATTATCACTGAACATCTATATCAAAGTGGTGGCTAATCTCGATTCCACTATCAATATAAAAGCGGCGCCATATTCTCTTTCAATGATTATATTTTACTTTACAATACCAACTCAGAACATGCAATATATCTTTAGTCCCTGGTCATCCATAAACTTGAAGTGATGAGGAAGAGTAGGTAGATGTAGAAAAGTATCAGCAAACTCCATCGAATTACTTCAACAATCAACTCCATCTTCCAGCATCAGTGATCTGTAACATAAAGTACATCGGTAAATATATTATGAAGAGTTGTAATCATGCTGAAAATAATAAAATGTTGACCTACACAGTCAAATCAAAACACTGACAATTTCATCAAAATCGAATAAGAAATATTAAACAAACTTATGGCATTTTTAACTTTTGCAATATTTCGGGGAATCAGTTCATGAATATGCAATAAGCTATAGCTGATAATGCCATGTCCCCCATTAATTTTTATGGAATTAAGTTTATTCAAATTTTGTCTTCCAATTCTTTTTGTTTTGCGTGTCAAATTTTTCTGATCAATATTACTTTCATTCTTGAGTGACCCGCCCTCTTGCTTATTTTTTTACTTCTCATTTTTTTTCTGACCAAAATCACCTTTCTGGCCTGAAAGCCTGTTTAGGAGGGTTGTTTCAATGCTTGTTAATAAACTAGCTACCCTACCCCTCTGTAAAATCGTTCCCAGGCCCCTGTATGTGTATACACGAAAACTGATCGATATACCACTCATTCAATGAACAAGGTTATGATATACCTTAATTGTCATCATAGCTACATCTGACCCCAGCATCTTGAGTATGCACGCAGTTGTGGTTGCCAATGTCTCCATTATTCATGTGGCAGTCACGAAGATCGCTTTCGGTACCGTGACATAACGCATCATCCACGATGATCTCCCCGGATCCTGGTGGGAACACACCCCCTTCTTCTGCTTGTCCGTCGTCATATCCAAGACTTCGGCAAACGACTTGGGCATCGAGAACATCCCACCAGTCCTCGCAGACAGTCCCCCATGCTCCATTGTAATAGACCTCAACCCTTCCTCCGTTCGGATCATCGCCTCCATCTACCAAACGTACTGAGTGTTATGATAAAATTGATTTCATCATTGATTTGAGCCGTTGATGATAATGACATAATTTCGCGGGAAACACGAAAAAGTGACTTCTGGAAGGAAAAAATATATCACCGTATTTAAATCATTTTCATTTGTATTAACAAATTGCATGAGGTTTTGCCCTGACAATACACCTTGAACAAAGCACCGGTTGCATGGGATGAATCCAGTTTTCTCCGACTATCATGACTATATACTTATATTTACAAACAAGATAAGGGATCTCACAAGGCTTATATCTTGCACGTATTCGGGGGGGGGGGGGGGCTTTGGGGGCTCGGGCCGGAGATAGAGGAAAAGAAAAGAAGGAGAAAAAAGGAGGGAAAGTAGATGAGAAATAAAAAAGGGGGAAGAAAGAGAGAAGAAAAAAAGAGAAGGGGGCGCCGAATGGATGTTCGCCCAAAAGGGGCGCCGAATCGATGTTCGAGCAAGGGGCGCCAAATTGGAGTTTGATATAGGGGGCGCCGAATTCATTTTCTACCAAGGGGCGCCGAATTTATGTTTTACTTAGGGGCGCCGAATTGATGTTCGACATATAGGGGGCACCGAATTTATGTTCGACCAAGTGGCCCGGAATTGATGTTCGACCTAGGGGCGCCGAATTGACCTTCAACCTAGGGGGTGGGGGCGCCAAATGGATGTTCTACCTATTGGGGCGCCGAATGGATGTTCTACCTATTTGGGCGCCGAATGGGAGTTTGATATAGGGGACGCCGAATTTATGCTCGACATAGGGGGAGCCGAATATAGTTCGGCATAGGGGGAGCCGAATTGAAGTTCGACATAGGTGCGCCAATTTGATCTGCAAGCTAGGGGCGTCGAACTGATGTTCGACCTAGAGGGAGGGGGGGGGGGTGCCGAATCGATCTTCAACCTAAGGGGGCGCCGATTGTTGTTCGACCTAGGCAAGCTGAATTGATGTTCTACCGATAGGGGAGCCGCATTGGAGTTTGATACAAGGGACGCCGAATTGATGTTCTACCTAGGGGCACCGAATTTATGTTCGACCAAGGGGGCCCGGAATTGATTCAGATTCAGATTTATTTCCAACAGAAATAACATAAATATTGATACAAATCATTTTCATACATTATAACAAATATTTACAATAAATTAATGATAATCATGATAACTAACATAAAAAATAATACAAAATATTTTGTAGACAAATTATAATATTTAGTTTGGATAGAAGAAAAGTGTCTGTGGAAATGGGGGATTCAGTCAAAAGCATAGTTTGTATAATGTGAACCCCCCTAAAGGAAGAGAAAAGAGGAGAGGGGGAGAAAGAGAGAGAGAGACGCAATGGTTGTTATTTGCCTACGGAGATTTACTAAAAAGATTAAAAAGAACAGGATAACTCACAGAACAAGACAAAAAGAAAAAATAATAAAATAAAATGAAAAAAAAAAAACAGGACGAAAAAAGGAGAAATAAACGTAAAATAGAATCAGGGCAAATTACGACCGAAAAGAGAGGATAAAACAAAATGATAAAGACTAACAAAAATAACTTGAAGTCTGAGAGGAGATGATAACGAGCGGGAATTAGTAATGAAGACCTCGGTAGGATTTAAGTAAGAAGTTTTTCAGTTTTCTTTTAAAAGAATGTATGGAAGGGCTGATTTTTATGTTATTGTCGAGGGAGTTCCAAAATCTAGGGCCATCGAACATAAATGTACTCTTTGCCAATAAAGTTCTAAAACGGGGTAAATGAAATTCGTTAGATTGCCTAGTAGGGTAATTATGAAAAGACCGATTAAGAGGAAACATAGAATCAAATACACGTGGAAGTGTGTTTTTGTCAAATTTAAACATAAATTGTCCTAAATGAAATAAGTACAGGTCGCTTATCTTCAGCAATTTGCTATAAAAAGAAATAGTGGGTCAGTGTGTGATGTTCGACCTAGGGGCGCCGAATCGATCTTCAACCTAGGGGGGGGGGGGGGGCGTCGAATGGATGTTCTACCTATTGGGGCGCCGAATGGGAGTTTGATATAGGGGACGCCGAATTGATTTTCTACGCTACCTTGGGGCGCCGAATTTATGCTCGACATAGGGGGAGCCGAATTATAGTTCGGCATAGGGGGAGCCGAATTGAAGTTCGACATAGGTGCGCCAATTTGATCTGCAAGCTAGGGGCGTCGAACTGATGTTGGACCTAGAGGGAGGGGGCGTCGAATTAATGTTCTTCCTAATTGAAGTTCGACATATGGGCGCCGAATTGATGTTCTACATATAGGGGTGCCGATTGGAGTTTGATATAGGGAGCGCCGAATTCATGTTCGACCTATGGGGGTGCCGAATTAATGTTCTACCTAATTGAAGTTCGACATAGGTGCGCCAATTTGATCTGCAAGCTAGGGGCGTCGAACTGATGTTGGACCTAGAGGGAGGGGGCGTCGAATTAATGTTCTACCTAATTGAAGTTCGACATATGGGCGCCGAATCGATCTTCAACCTAAGGAGGCGCCGAATTTATGTTTTACCTATAGGGGGTGCCGATTGGAGTTTGATATAGGGGGCGCCGAATTTATGTTCGACATAGGGGGAGCCGAATTGAAACTCGACATAGGGGCGCCGATTTAATTTCAACCTATTAAGGGGGCGTCGAATTGATGTTCTACCTATAGGGGAGCCGAATTGGAGTTAGATATAGGGGCACCGAATTTATGTTCGACCTATGGGGGATGAATTAAACGTTCTACCTAACCTAAGTTCGACATTGGGGCGCCGAATTTATCTTCATCCTAGGGGGTGCCGAATTAACGTTCTACCTAGGGGCACCCAATTGATCTTCAACCTAAGGGGGCGCCGAATTGATGTTCTATTTATAGCACCCACCCCCCATGGTGAATTATTACCGGATTTCTGACATCTGACTCCTGCATCTTCCCAATGTGCACAGTCGTGGACTCCAAGACCAGCATTGCCACAGTCGGAGATTTCTGCTTCGGTTCCAGTACAGGAGACTTCATCCAGGACGATGCTCCCAGTGCCTTCGCCAAATCTAGCTTCCGAAAACGCGTCTAATGCATTTCCGAGACCGAGGGATTGACAGACGACGTTAGCATCGTTGATATCCCAATCGTCATCACAAACAGTCCCCCATGCTCCTTGGTAGAAAACCTCCACCCTTCCTTCTCCAAGTTTTTCACCATCAAAGAGACGAACACCTGCAACAAAACACATGTCCAGCCGATTGAACAATGGAGGAATTATAAATATGTATGCGGTTGCGTTGGTGGTGACGTTGGTAATGGTAATGATGCCCCCGGGTGCCCCCAAAAGAAGAAGAAGAATAAATGATGATGATAATGTTGTTGGTGTTGATGATGGTCACTAGCGTACCTACGGGGGGGGGGGGGCAGAGGAGGCAGTCTGCCCCCTCCCCCCTGACGAGCTTGAAGACCATTTTGATAGAAGACCTTTTTTTTTTTTTTGCTGTCAATTTTTTAGACCGGTTTTGCCCCCCCCCCTGTTGGATAATCCTAGGTACGCCACTGATGATGATGATGATGATGGTGATTATGATAATGATGATGAACATGGTGGTGGTGGTGATAATGATGATGATGATGATGGTGGTGGTGATGGTGGTGGTGGTGATGATGATGATGATGATGATGGTGATTATGATAATGATGATGAACATGGTGGTGGTGGTGATAATGATGATGATAATGATGATGATGGTGGTGGTGATGGTGATGATGATGATGATGATGATGATAGTGATGACGATCAATGACGACTATAATGTTAATGAATAGTCGTTTTTTGTTTAAAGTAACGTCTTCCGAGCACGGACTTGTTCCTGTTTGGAGGTATAATTTCAAATACTTTGGACAATAGACTGCAACTTAATACCCTTACGAAATGTTTCACAATTCATATTCCGATTGGCCCCATGATAATGAATATGGTATCGTTAGAGAGCGCCAATATTGTTCTTATAATATTCAGGCTCATTGCGTTAATAAAGATGAATAATTATAATTATGATACAGTGCTTGCTGAGACACCACAACACTTTCAATTTATACAATTTCCTATACTGATTTTAAACTTTAAATTCAATAAAAATTTATTTCAGCTATCTGGTCAGTACATTTCCCTAAATCTTTTTCCTTTTGTGATGTCGTGCATTGATATTGGATTAAAATGGTTTTATGCAGAGCCCTGGGAAAGATTTTTCACAGGGATGCTGGTTTAAATTTGACAAGCAAAAAAAGAGAGAGAAAACTTTTGACTAAAAAAAATATATATCAGTCATTTCCCACTTCCCATTGCCATGGTTTTATGGTTATATAGATTCTGAGCAATTTTCTAACATATTGTTTTCTTCATGATTTATGTTATGATTATGTCACATAAACTAGGACACTGGGTTCACCATGGATTTTTCTTTTATTACTACTAAGAGTGTTTTGTTTAGTTTTAGAACCTGTACTTTCTTGTAAAAGATCAATGATCGATCAACAATTTTGATGTTTTGCAAAGAATATAAAAAGTGGGTCAGTCACTTCGACTCATTTTTGGCCAAGCGTTTCACAATACACGGACAAGCCCCTCATTAATTAATTGGTATTTTGTTCAAGAATGACAAAAAAATTGTCAAATTGATCATGGATCTTTTGCATTATCGTGTTTACAGGTCAGGGCTTGAATTATCTACTTCATGAAAAAATCAAAGATGAATTTGAGGACCCCCCCCAAAAAAACAATAATAATTAAAAATATAAAATTTAAAAAATGAGAAAAATGGAAAATGAATATATAAAAAGTGGCGAGTGTTCAAATAGTAACGCTTAATCTCACCTTCAATCTGGCCTTTGACGGATGTTGAAAAGAAGCACACGACGAGGTAAACCACGAAAATCATTTCGGCTTTGAGCTCGTATTCATGCAGTGATAGAGGGTTTAATTATCAATCTTCAAAGTTGGCGGATCACAGGCTGTTAGCGTTGTTGGTCTTCAGCTGTACCGGCGAATCTGACAACATCTCGAGTTCAACCTTCAATTTAACGTCTTAATTGCTAGGAAGTTACCCCAATAATTTTTTTTTCCAGGGCATGATTAAAATATACCAGCAATTTTGGTTAGAGGAGAAACAAAATCACACATGGCCGTACATGCAACAGAGCGACCCTGGGATGCCATGGATGTAGACAAAGATTTTGATTTGAATTAAGAGGTTCAAGGACGAAGGGAAATTATGTTTGCTTGGTTTTTTATGCACTCAAAAAGGAGCTTCTTTCAAACCATGTAAAAATAAAGCAACGAATGATCATTGTCAGTGTCATGTACTATGCTAAAAGTGCAAGATTTGTTTGCCAGGGCGTCAGCATCCAATAATCATGATAATATCGGCCTGGAAGATATTTTGATTTGGGAGCAATCCATTTTCTCTTTTGATTAAAAGGAATATATAGACTGTTGATTATTTTCTTTTCCATCTTTATTATCTTCCTCGTTTCCTCTTTTCTCCCCCTTTTCACTTCTTAAAAAGAAAACCCCACATGGGTTAAGGTCGCTTCCTTCTCCACCATTCGCGTAGCGCTGCACCTGCAAAGGAAGATATAATTTTTAAATAAAAATATCCACTGTGGTTTAGTTTGATTTTGAATTGTTTTCTTCAATTTTTTGTTTCTCTATTCCAAAAAAATGAAGGTCTCCAAACTTCCAAGGCCTCAGAAACTTAAAGGCTATCAAGGCAAGCCTTCAAGAAAGGTCGGTAATCCAGGGGCTCCAATTATAAACACTTTGACAGTGGTAAAGTGTAGTTGTAAACCTTGTTGACTTAGTTCGACATTAGCCGGGTATGACACTGATCGCCTCTGAAGAAGCGTAAAGATCCAGCAGATTTAGAAGAGCGTTATTAAGATGGATTATATTATGAGAGTGTTCCAACCATTGAAACCGATCAAGAGGTTGTGAAGTATTATCGACCTTCACGTTCAAGTTCACGTTACCTTTATTTCATTTCGACTCTATTAACATTGGAGCGTTGTGGCCAAGTGGATTAGTCTTCTGACTTTGAAACAGAGGGTCGTGGGTTCGAATCCCAGCCATGGCGTAATTTCCTTCGGCAAGAAATTTATCCACATTGTTGTGCACTCGACCCAGGTGAGGTGAATCATAAAATGGGTACCCGGCAGGATAAATTCCTTGAGTGCATCAGCGCTGAAAGGCAGCTCGAACTAAATTTTAGGCATACAAAAAATGAGGAGACGTGCAGGTTAAATTTATATGATGATGTCCATCATCTATCATGGTTACTAAGGTATGCCATTCCCTGGAAAAAAAAACTAAATATGTCAATAAAGGAGGTATATTAATATCGTTTACAACGATTTATGTTTCAGGTGTTTATCATCGCTTTTACGATCGATATACTCCGGACCGCTTTTAATTCGGAGATTTTATCAAATTTTCAATATCAGATTTTTTTGTCCTGGGGTTTTGTATTAATGGAATCTGTATCAGTGGCGTAACAGGGGTCGGTGGCCAGGGGGGGGGGCAAGAGCCAAAAGTTTCCCGGTCATATCATGGTATGAACAGGATTTTTTATGCTGATTGTGCCCCAGCATTAGGGCGAATCTCAATGCGAGATAAGTACCCCCCCCCCACAAAAAAGAGGGGGCACAGCATGGCGCGCGCAGCAAAAATTTGCTTAATATAAGTCCCAAGCGATCAAAGCTAGCGAGAAAAAAAGTCTTTTCATGAGAATCTAACTGTGAGATTGATTTTGACATGGTATTCAGAAAATAAAATATCTTACATCTTCCTTTCCTTTTCTTTCATCTTTTCTTTTATGTTCTCGGTTGTAGAACTTTTGGGGGCCAGTGCTATGCGGATCGGGTCCGGGGCAATGGCGGCCCCAGGATTTTTAACCTTGAGATGCAAAAGAATATTTGGGGGCGAGTCAACATACGAATATTTTGCCTATTTCTCAAAATCGAGTAAGGAGCGCGAGCTATTTTTTAGACCCTAATGACTTAAAAAGGGATCTGTTAAGGACTCGAAGTATGCATTGGATCATGAAGACGATATCTCACCAAATAAATAATGCGAGCGCGAAGCGCGAGCTGAAAATTGTTAACATCCTGAGATAATCGATAACTGCACGTTCTATAAGCACTTTTTGTAATCATGAACTGGATGGCTATCTAATTTAACATTATATGCGAGCACGTAGCGCGAGCTGATTTTTTTAAATGAAAATTATGAATAGGCAGGATACGTATCTCTCTAAAACGAATAATTAAAACTGTAATCGCGAGAAGCATACTGACTTGAACAATGTATTTCTAAGCCCCATGAGCAGATAATTTATACTTATCTCAGTCAACAGCTATAATACTGCGAGCGTGTATAGCGCGGGCGGCTGAAAGATTTATGTGAGTGACAAAAATTATTGGGAGCTAACAGTGAATGGATGAGAAAATTTTCAAAATTTAAGGAACGAAAAAGCTGTTTTGGAGCACTTCGCAGCTTTAGTAGACTGCTCATGACAACATTTACTATATATTTTTTTTTCTTCAAAATTTCGGGGGTGGGGCCAAATCACTGGAGGCAAATGCCCCCTTGCCTCCCCCTTCGTGCCGCCACTGGTCTTGGGCGGAGTCCCCGGAACGTCGTGATATTTTTAAACATTGCAGATGGCCACTGTTTTATCAAACCGCGGGTACATACAAAACACATAACTTCAACGCGGCAGTTGCGGATAATAAACCAAATATTTTGAGGCAGCACAACATAGCAAATGTGGAAATATTTATAAAAGTCGCCAGCGAGCGAAGCGAGCCAGAAAACAAATTGGCCTTTGAAAAATGATTTTGAAATAAAATTCTACTTATGTGATAATAGCTTTGGAAATTTATCCAAAGTAAACAGGCTTTTTATGGTTAATCTAGCCAGTGCAAAGCTTCACTAATCTAGGTTAGGACATAATATCGGGGGATATAACTAGCCCTTGGCTAACCCTACTTTGGCTAAGGATTTTTCCTGGGATTTTTTTCCTGATTGCGACCATTATTGCATAAAATTTAGCAAGCTTATATAATTATAATAGACGCCATCCACCTTTCTTTCTGTTCTTTATATGTTACAATCCTCGGCAACCCGATCGTGTTATTAATTTCTCCTCTTATTTTTCTCGTCCCTTTTCTCTATCTATAAGTTATGATTTTCCAATAAGCCAGTTCAAGGTTAGCTCATAATCAACTATTCTCAAATGACCTTTGTGATTTTTCATTAGGATAAGCACTATCATTTTCAAATGTAGATGTTGCGTAAGCTTTACCAGTAGAATATTCAAATTCTAAGAACAAAAGGCATTGTATAGACCAGGTGACTAGAATAGTATAGGCCTACATCAGGGATAAAGTTTGGAAATCTGTTTTATTGTCTGCCTTTGGTACATTTGACTATTGTTTAGGCTACTGTTAAATACCAGTGATTATGAAGGCTCTATCTTCAGCTTGAATATGTGATAAACTACATTACGAAAATTTGTGTTTAAAAATGGATCTCATCTGACACCCCAATTTCAAATTCCAAGCTACTTTCACTCGCCCCCCCCCCATCCCCGATATCAACAAGGAATGGTTATCCTTAAGTCAACAACCACGCACTCTCCCAGATAATCCACCTTCCCCCAAGGAGAAGTGACCTTCATAAGGCCTGGCAGAGAGAGAGGGAGAGAGCAAGAGAGAGAGGGTGATTTTTTTAAAACTTATTGTTATTTCGGCAATTGTGGGTCATTTTGCATCGTTCAAAATTTCATGTCGATCTTCATCTAAATTCTGAATCGTTTTTAGATATGCTAATGTCCTAAAACAAATAGAATACAAATTCATTCTTTCAAGATTAATGTCAGCCAGGAAGCTCTGAAGAGTTTGTTTATACTATTACGTAACAAGGACAGCTGCAATCCCACTCCATGCTGTTCATCAGCCTGTTGTGGTGGCAGGCATCGGTGTTATCGGCTCTTATCAGCAGCAGCAGTCACTAAATCGACCCCACCCCAGTTTAAACGCGAGAAATGCTACTTTCCCCAAAAACTGAAGGGTGTCAATACCCCACTTGACTAACACGCAAGGCATTATCAGCAGTCAGATGAACCCCACCCCAGTTTAAACGAGAGCTCTCCCAAAATCTGAAATTGGGGTTTCAAATACCCCACCTGAGCTCCCATTGACACAACACGCAAGGCAATGGAGTTCCTGTGTTATAAGCTGGTGGGGTATTTTTTAAACACAGGATTCGCGTAATGAAATGAATATTTTGAAAGGAATCATGAATAATCATCAAATCACAAATGCCTATGTCAGTGAATTTGAAAGCCACCTTCATGGTTTTCTCCAATGACCTTTTTCTGCTCGTGCGCAGTTTAACCGTGAACAGGCTTATTGGTTCTTCATATCGCGTTTCTTTCTGCCTCTTTCTCCCATTTTCCCGCCATTCTTGCCCGTGCCATTGAGTCATATCTTTTGATTTTATAGGCATATCTCTCTCTTGCTAATCATGCTAACGTGTTAGTATTTCAGGATATTTATACTTCCTCACGTGTTCTTCTTTCCTTCCTTTTCCCTATTTATGTTCTTCCTTTCTTTCCCTTTCCTCTTTTTCTATCTTTCAGTTTCCCTTTCCATTTCTCTCTTTCTCCCTTTTCTCCCCCCACTTTTTTTATTTTAATTTTCCCGGTGAAATCCGCTGGGGGGGGGCAGCTTGCATGCCCCCCCCGCCTGTTACGCCACTGATGATCTGTAAATAAGAAGAAAGATGAAACCCGCCCGCATCACCGTGGTAATCATCAGTGGCGAGGCGCCGTGGCCGAGTGCTCTAAGGAGCCCGCCTACATCGGGGTTCAAGGCACGGATCTTGTCTTGTCTTGGGTTAAGTCGGCATATGCAGACTTGCTGTACTCCGTACTTGACCAATTAAGGTATTCTTGGTCTTTTATCTTGCATCAACTAATGAAAATTAAATTTGTATCTTGCATCAAATAAATGAAAATGAAAATTTTATCTTGCATCAAATAAATATATGATTGTGTGTCGTGTGTTAAAAAAAAATTTCAGGGGATTCCCCCCATTATAATAACGTACAGTACGTACGTGTACATTCGTAACGTACTTCCGGGCATGCGAGGTGACGTTTGACCTGAGCCTGAAGTGAAAACAGCACTGAAAGTTCCATGAAACGTGTCGGTTTGTAGACAAAACTAATTGTAAGATCTGAGGGTCGAGTTATTGAAGTCAATACTACTTGAATTGTTAAATTCACCTCTTAATTGACATTCACAGCGGCCTGTGTTGGCCACAAATGTGCAGTGTCGTTGATCGTTGGAGTCAGTAATCAGCGGAACAGCCGACCAGAAAGGGCCTGAACCTTCGGGACAGAGGGGGGAGTCAGAGACTGGTACTTCTGTCTGATTAAAGAAAGCTTCGTGGCGTGTCGCGTCGATCGTAAGTTGCGATTTCCTGTGAGTGTCTCACTCTCAGACTCAAGTTCTCAACTTCTCTTCTTTTATATCAATCTCTGTTATTTAGATTTGCTTTACTTTAAAAATCAATTTCCCTTGGCTTTGATGGGCATGACATGAGAAAGAAAGAAAGAATGAAAGAAAGAAAGAAAGAGAAAGAAAGAAAGAAAAAAAAAAAACAAGGGACATCGCACAAGACAACAATAAAAATGTTAATCTAGATGGCAGTGCAGTGGAAGAAAAGTTGGAATTTTTTTCATTTTCATAGAAACCTTGCTTTATATAGAACATATATCTTGACCCAGAGGCCCATATGTGAAAGTCAGTTTTAATTTAATTGTGTGGATTAATTAGATCTAAATGTGGATAGCCAATTGTGAAATAAATCTCACAGCTCATGTTCAAAATACATGCTCATATGAAATTCTGTAAGTAGTAGCTATAACAGTTTTCTCACTCATCAAAACAATTTATCAATTTCTAAAATACATTTTCGGCTTCCAATAATTTTAGCCCGGAGATAGACCTGACTTAATTTAATGCGGTCTTCAGAATTTATGGTTGAATGCAGGGGTGGATCAAAATTTTGACAAGCCCCAAAAAAAGTTTTTCAAGTTTCAACCACCAATATTTCGGACCCGCAAAATAAAAAAGGTCTTCACTTTCAAAGGGGGAGGGGGATGCATCTCGGTTTCAATGGCAATTTTGCATCACAAATTTCAATTTTTCTTCTCAAAAGGGGGGAGGCACGTGTCTCCTGTGGCCCCCCCCCCCCCCCCGCCTGGTTGATTGGTTGAATAAGTGTGAGTATTATATTAGTAGTACACTATCCCTAATTGTTTTAGTTGTCAAAAAAAGTACAAACCAGCGAGGTTAATTTGCTCCAAAACCACCCAAAAGCCTATAACTATCAAAATAAAGATGATAATATAGGACATATATAGTGCATGTATTTACCTTGTTAGGCGCTAAAGGCGCTCCTATATTACCCCAGTTAAGCTACATGTAGTCTAACGATTCCAGTGGTCACTGCTTTTTGAGGAATTACTTCCTGCCGTTACCCATTTACCTGAACCAGAGTTGAGTGCAGCACAATGTGGGGGTAAATTTCTTGCTGAAGGAAAACATGCCATGGCGGGGAATCGAACCAACATCCCTTAGCTTGAAAGATGATAGTCTTAACTACTAGACCATGACACCGACACCCCCCATATTAAAGTACAGTGTAAGTAACCTGCTTGCTCAGTCAACGAAGAGGGCGGAGCACAGAGCTAGCCTGCGTACATGTATGCTGAATTAACCCAAGACAAAATGGAACAGCAAAAAAAATAAATACATACTGCCCAGTAGATGCATGCTTTTAGAGTCTATGGGAATATCAATTTTTTAAAAAAATCTTATTTCTCTCTCATAGTCATATCAAGTTTGTGTACATGAGGCAGAGCCTGAAAATATGGTGCAGGTTAGACCAAAATTGTTCTGTCTCTCAGTTAGAAGTGAGTTTTTCTGGTAGTCTTATTTGAGTTGGTCACTGCTCTCACTTTTGTAAACTTGATTACTGTAGTGAATGGCCTCCATGTACAATGTACCTGTGAGGTCACATTGTAAAATTTCAAAAATGATCTGTTTGAATTGGGAAATATAATGGAATACATCCATGCATATTAATAATAATAATAATAGGCATACCATCTATCTCTAATAAACCATTCTGAGGCGTACTATTATGATTACACCAGCTTAAGCTTTAGCAACTGTTTCAGCATTGTACATACAAGGAAATATTTTTGTTGGGCATCTATCACAAACATTGGTAACTATTATTTCAATAATTCAATTTTCTTACAGGAATTTTAGGTGATCTTTGGTGGTCTTCTCAGCAATGATCCTTCAGCGAGTTTTGTATTCACTTGCCCTGGTGGGAATATTTCATTTGGTCACGGGGAGGCGCTCTTCTACCGGGAGCAGTAAAGTAGATTCTTCTGATCCAGCTGAACTGTGGCCTGGACACCTTGAACCGTTAGGAGCAAAGGCTGTCCAAAGAGCTATACCTGTTATAGAAGGTATTACGAATACAAGTAGTAATGGTTGGGTAGTACTTATTAAGTTAATACTTATCATTGGTAAGTTAATAATATATAGTGGTGGCGGTAGTAGTTGAAGTGCTAGTAGTAAGTAGTAGTAGTAGTAGTAGTAGTAGTGGTGGTAGTAGTAGTAGTAGTAGTAGTAGTAAACTAAATTAACTACAAACAACATTAAAATGTCTTTCAAAAGAAAGACCAATTTCTTCTGCAAACACACACTTGAACACACATGCACACATACAAACCCTGACAATGTTACATATTTTCAATCAAAAAAATTCTACATGTACTGAAAAATTAAAAATCAGTATAATCTCGAATGAAAATTGAATCATTGAGTGAACACTATCCCACTGCAATATCCCACTGCAAATAGTAAGACAGTATTGATGTTTTTTTATTAACAGGTTTCCTGTCTCCGAAGACATTCTATGTGGACCATGTCTTGGGATCATTGCCAGTGGTCTTCCGGAATGGGGCCAAACTATCTCCTGCCTTCAAGTCCTGGTCCGACACTAACCTGAGACTCAGACCAGAGGCCGAGACGACCATCATTGATGTGGAGATAAGGAAGAAAGAGGATCGGAAGCAGCCTACCCAACGGATGAAGTTTACAGAGTTCCTGGAGCGGTATCAGACAGAGGATGAGTATATGGTGGATACATTGCCCAAGTTCCTCAGGTGAGGGGTAGATTGAAGTAGGCCTATCATGCTTATAAAAAAAAGTGAACCTAGGGACTCAGTTTTACTCAGTTTTATAATTATTAGGAGAGCAGTAAAAAGCTCTCCTAAAACTTTTAAGGGGAGCATTAGAGGAGCACCTCAAAAATACATACAAGGGGAGCTCTCTTGTCGCATTTCAAAATGGATGGAGGAACGTACATTAAAGTTACAACCCACAACCAAAGGAGACAATGAGATATAGATCTATGCAATATTTATCTCATTGAACTTTTTAATGTCATTCTTGCAAGTGTGTTATTGCTTAATATATAATTGTGTGTTATTTACAAAACCTTGACAGAGAATGAGGTTTTCAAGGTGGACTCTTAACAGTTTGATCATTGACTGACACACTTGTTGATAAGCAATCGCTGCAGCGAGTGATAAATCGCTCTACCAAAGATGGATTAATGAGAGCGGTAGCACATGATCACTCTCACTCCCCTTAAAACTGATTCCCTGCGAATCAACCCACCCCAACCTTTTTAAAAACTGTGAATCAGATAAATTTCACACTGATACGGTGGCTGGTGATGGAGAAAACATGCATTAAACAAACAAACAGATGGATAGATGCATATATTAGATTGGCCTAAGTAAAATAAGGATGATGTTTGCCACAGATGAAATTTGGTATTTTAATGTAGTATACTCTATTGCATTTCTCTGTATATTGTGAATAGAGAGAAGCCGTTGGTTTTTTTTTCTAGTACCTTCTTGATAATTCTTCAGTTGAATAAAATAAATTTTGTAGTAATGATGTTATCAAAGGTAAAATGCAAGTCACAGAAAGTAGACACATAAGTAAGTTGAGCCAGATATTTTACTGTTAGCCTAGACTTTTATATGATCATTTGCTTGTAGTCTTTGTGAATCAACATTTCACACAAATAGATTTGTTCATGGCAAAGTTGGAAAAAATCTTTCAAGTAATAGTAGCATTAGCCAGAGCTATTTTGGAATGGTTTCAGCATTGTTTGAGTATTTTGAGTATTTGTCCCACATTGTAACTTGATGTTGTTGAAACCATTTCTTTTTATAATTTTTGCAGGAAAGATGTTGTTATTCCTCCACCTCTGGTTTGTGATGAAATACTACAAAGAATATCAGATGTGGTGAGATTATGTATATTTGAATTTCTAAATTGTAGGTCAATCTTCTATAAGTCAAATAATGATAATAATAGACATTTGTATAGCAACATCTATCTAGAAATGATATATTCCAAGGTGCATTGTTATTATCATCATTATTACCCCAGCTTTAGCTTGAGCTGCCTTTCAGCGCTCGTGCATTCAAGGAATTAATCCTGCTGGGTACCCATTCACCTCACCTGGGTCGAGTGCAGCACAATGTGGATAAATTTCTTGCTGAAGGAAAACGCGTCATGGCTAGGATTCAAACTTACGACCCTTTGTTCGAAAGGCGAGAGTCAGAACCACTAGATCACGACGTGCCCCTGAGTCAGAGCAATTTTTCAGACCAGGGTCCTGTTTCATTAAGATTCACAACTATTGTATATTTGCCCTTATCATAACTTGCATGATATACTTGATTTTATTGGCTGCTTTAGAGATTTCCATTCCTTAGAACTGAATTAAACAGACTCTCCTATGTATTTCAGTCCTTCCAAATTGCAATTGTATTGCATCCTTACAGTTGAAGTCCCCTCTTAATGTTTATGAAATTATTACGTTTACTAGTTGCAGTGTGTTGCAGCCTTCTGGAATAGTGTGCAGAGAGTAGATCACATGAAACAAGTTTTTTTGTGTGCTTTCACATTTTATTGATTCAGATTTTAATAATTTGAAGAAAAAATAATAAAAAATTGTACTGCACAATTTTCTAGATTGATATACTCCACTGCTCATGACAATGAATACTTAGAAAGTACAAACTAGAGTAAACAACAAATCATGAGATAAAATGAACATATAATTAAGTTAACATTTGTTGAATATTACTTAGCTTATTATATTTGAGTCATTCTTGACATTGGTCCACAATTCCCATTCACCTATTATTTGGTTGTATCCCCCCTCCTCCTCATCTTCTCGTCCTTATCTCCTCTCATCCCTTCCCTTTCTCCTCTTTCACCCACCTCATTTGTCCTTCTCCCCTCCTCTCCATCTGCTTCTGCTCCTGCTCCTCCTGCTCTTCCTCCTGCTTTCCTCCTCCTGCTCTTCCTCCTCCTCCTGCTCTTCCTTTTCCTCCCCCTCCTGCTTTTCCTCTTCCTCCTGCTTTTCCTCCTCTTCCTCCTCCTGCTTTTCCTCCTCTTCCTCCTGCTTTTACTCCTCTTCCTCCTGCTTTTACTCCTCTTCCTCCTGCTTTTACTCCTCTTCCTCCTCCTGCTTTTACTCCTCTTCCTCCTGCTTTTACTCCTCTTCCTCCTCCTGCTTTTACTCCTCTTCCTCCTCCTGCTTTTACTCCTCTTCCTCCTCCTGCTTTTACTCCTCTTCCTCCTGCTTTTACTCTTCCTCCTGCTTTTACTCCTCTTCCTCCTGCTTTTCCTCCTCTTCCTCCTCCTGCTTTTCCTCCTCTTCCTCCTGCTTTTCCTCCTCTTCCTCCTGCTTTTCCTCTTCCTCCTGCTTTTACTCCTCTTCCTCCTGCTTTTACTCCTCTTCCTCCTCCTGCTTTTACTCCTCTTCCTCCTCCTGCTTTTACTCCTCTTCCTCCTGCTTTTCCTCCTCTTCCTCCTCCTGCTTTTACTCCTCTTCCTCCTCCTGCTTTTACTCCTCTTCCTCCTCCTGCTTTTACTCCTCTTCCTCCTCCTGCTTTTACTCCTCTTCCTCCTGCTTTTCCTCCTCTTCCTCCTGCTTTTACTCCTCTTCCTCCTGCTTTTCCTCCTCTTTCTCCTCCTGCTATTTCCTCCTCCCCCTCCATTTTCAATACCCATTTTCCTGCTCCTCCGTCACCCTTCCTCCCTCACCTTCCTCCTCCTTCTCCCCCTCCTGATTATACAGGTTATGTGGTTCAGCAGCGGTGGTACCAAGTCCCATCTTCACAATGACGATACAGACAACATCAACTGCCTATTCAGTGGTCAGAAAGATATCCTCTTCCTTAACTACACACAGTATCGCCATCAGGTAGGCCTATATTACTAGTCTGTTCAATACCACATTCTATGATTTTGGCTATTCTTCTTTTAATGCAGATTGCCAGAAATCATAAAATATATCAAAAGAAGGAGAAAAAGAACTTTAAACCAGTGTGTCCCTTTTCATTACATCAGAATATTTTCTACAGAGCTTGAAATGTTTGAAGGAAAATAATCACTAAAATCCATAATTTGGCGATGAAATTGAAATGTAATAATGTGGTAGTGTGTTATAAGAATAATATGTTCCATTTATATAGCGCAGCTACTATAATTGCATATACTCTACTGTGCTTGATACTTGGTATCATATTATTATCCCGGCTGTAGCTGAGCCGCCGTTTAGGCACTAAGCATTCAAAGAATAAATCCTACCGCTCACCCATTCACCTCACCTGGGTCGAGTGCAGCACAATGTGGGTAAATTTCTTGCTGAAGGAAGACAAGCCATGGCTGGGATTCGAACCCACGTCCCTTGAAAGACAAGAGAAACAACCACTAGACCATGACACCCCCACAAGGTTCTGTGTACCTTGTTCAAGTTTTTATATACTTTTGCATTTATTCTGTTTCTGTTCTTTCTTTGTCTATATTTTGCATATAGATATTGTACTGTTTTTTGTTTATGCTTGAGAAACATAAATTAGTAAACAGAACTTAACTTTTCGCATTGAATATGTAATGTTTTTTCTATGCAGTTTCACTTTGATCATCCTGATGGAAGTTATTCCAGTGTTGATGTGGACAGTGTAGACATGATCAAATATCCTGGATTGAGGAATGTTGAATTCTACAAAGCAAAACTATTTCCAGGTGATTGCATCTATATTCCTTATAAATGGTGAGTACCAGATCCCAACAAATCAGTAAATTGATATAATTGTGGAGAGCTAGGGGATATAATCTTAGCTGCTTTGCCCTATATACTTTATACTGTTATTCTTTTTATGGGTTAAAAAGAGAAAAAATTGTGGTTTCTGTCTTGCCTGCATAGCAGAGCGAGACTATAGATGCCGCTTTTTTCCAACAGTGACAGTGGCGGCGACATGACCAAGGTCAGAGGTCACAAAGGGTCAATTAACTTTGGCCATGTTGGGGGTATTTGTGGATTAAACATAAGAGCAAATATGTATCCCTGATTGTTCTGTGCATGTTTAAGGTAACATGACCCGGGTCAAAGGTCATTCAAGGTCAATGAGCTTTGGCCATGTTAGGGATATTGTTGAATTGGCATCATAACTTAGAAAGTTCATGGATCTAGTTCATGAAACATAGACATAAGGGTAATCAAGAATGACTGATTGTTTTGCACATGATCACGGTCAAAGGCCATTTTGGGTCAATGGATATAGTATCTTATTATCATATGAATTGTGGGGGGGGGTTGTAAATAATTATTCAATAGATCTTTGTTTTTCAAAGCCAGCTCTGCTGTTATATTGAATCGCGTAATGCAGATGAGACTGCCAGAGGTGCTCAACTTGTTTATTATGTTGACCTACTGACAGATCTGGAGTGATCACGAAAATAATGACAATTTTACATCAATCACTTGCCACTGTTTATACATGTATCAGCCTCTATTTTTTCCTACCTTCATACATACTTTTCTACCTGAAAAAAACAAACATATTACGGGTCAAAATAATATTGAGCCTTTCCACTTGTCCATGTATTCCAATTCCATGAATTTTGCCCTTTGACATTCTTCCCACTACCCAGGATTCATCAGGTGAACTCAATCGGCCGTAATATTGCGGTTAATGTTTGGTTTGACCATTCCTGTGAAACTGTCCCTAGTCCAGAGATCTGTGGACCCACTGACCGGAGGTTGACCATAGCGGATGTAGAGCTGGATGTCGAGAGACCTTTGGGATTTGAAGAAGACTTTGAAGAGGATCAACCTTCAGCAGTGTAAGAAATTGGAATCCAACCCAACAAAATTTAATTTTACTGAAACAAAAATCAGACATATGTACTTAGATCAAAGTTTTTACAGTATCGGAGAAACAATACAAAGGTTTGAATTTTTAAAATTTGTGATAAATTTTAACTAATTTTCTTAGTCCTTGTTCTATTTCTTTCACTATTCTGTTTTTTCCAATTTTTCTCCTCTCTCACACAATATTTTATGATTAAGGCTGGATTCCCCTTTGAGAATACCACATTTTAAAAGGAGACCTTGAAACAGAACCAGAAATGTAGAAAAAATGTAGTATTAGTAACTGGCAGCTTGCTTTACTATAGCCGTAACATTGTCAACCACTTCAGTTTCTTCTAATTAAAAAATTGATAAAATCACCTCTTAGCTTCAGTCAATACAAGCAATCTGATACTTTTATCAGATAAGGGTTCTAAACTGCCGAAGCATTCCTCACCTCAAGCTTCCTATCTCACCATCCAATTTCATTCCATTCCATTTGGATTGATGAACTTGATATTTCTCTCAATTTCGTTTTGAAGATAAAAGTCTACAGGCTGCTGCAGATATACGAGATGCTTGTTTTGCTTATTAGATATTGTACAACGCCTACTTAGCTAGTTGTACGCGATCAAATGGGAGGCTGAACGTCACACATTCGTACCGTTGCACACACAAGACGTACCATCCAAAATGTACCATTGCACGGCTTTAGGAGGTGACGTCACAATGCGATTTCATTGAATAAGGTGACAATGCGCGTACAGCCCGCTGGCTAAATGCGCAATGCTGTCCAAGATCATGTGCGCTTGTGGGCCCGGCTTGTGGGATTTTGCTTTTTGCTTTCAATATTTTTGCTCCCTTTTCATAGATTACTGGAGGGAAAAACTCTTGTTTTTTTTCATATTTTCGGTTGATTCCGAGGCGTTGTACAACACTAATAGCGAATATTCTTATTCGTGCAATGGTGCGAGATTTCGCATTCGGTGAAAGAAAGAAACGCTCTATTCAACTCGGCTAACGCCTCGTTGAATAGAGCAACTTTCTTTCACCTCATGCGAAATCTCGCACCATCGCACTCATGCCTATTCGCTATTTGTATACTGGAAGCTTATTGTATGTTTTTTCTTTGACTTCATGATCATTAATTTGAATTGTTTTTTCCTTTGCAAATTGTTTTTCCTTTGTTTCTTCTCTTTTTTTTATGGGGATGGGGCTTTAGTAAACTAAAATACAAATATTTATGTGATAGAATGAAAGTCCAATATTTTCATTTTTAGTGATTTTTCAAACCGATTTGTATTTATTGTCTATATTGAAGTATACTTTTCAGTAGAGTAAAGTTGTTGAAAGTCTAAAACTTTTCCTTTTTCTCTCTGTTTGACTATAGTGAGATGTTAATTGACACTCTGAAAGATGAGGAGATACAATTATTTACTCAACAAGATTTTACTGCTCTATTACAGAAGGTATTGTGTATTTTTGATCATGTCTTATTTCTTATCACATGTCAAGGTGATGATTATGATGATCAACATCCTCATCACCATCCATATCATCATCATCATTATCATTATCATCATTATCATCATCATTGTCTTCATCATCATTATCATCATCATTGTCTTCATCATCATTTTCATCATCATCACATCATCATCATCTTCTTTTTTTTCCTCTTTAACATCATCACCATCATCATCTTCATCTTCACACTCATCACCACCATCATCATCAACATCATCATCATCACCATCATCACCATCATCATCTTCACAATCATCACCATCATCATCACCATCATCATCCTCTTCATCTTCACAATCATCACCACCATCATCATCACCATCACCACCATCATCATTATTATCATCATCATCACATCACCATCTTCTCCTTTTTCCTCTTCTTCAACATCATCATCCCCATCAACAACCACATCATTATCACCACTGTCGTAATATTTATTGACATGGTCATCATCATCACCATCATCATCATTTTCACTGTTACCATCATCATTATCATCTTTGGTATGAGGGGAGATTAATTTCGTATCATGTGGTATTTTTTTCAAAGTTTTGTGACTCAAGAATCATGAAAGTTTTCACTTCTTGATATATCCATACAAATAAATGGAAACAGAATAGAGTCACGTAAAATAAACCTATAGGCCCATATTCTGAAGTCGGGTTTAACTTAACCTCAGGTTTAAAGTTGTGGTTTAAGTATGGATAGCCAATTGTTACATAAATCACTAACAGTAGAGATATAATATTACACCTCATTTGGCTCTTAAATCATTCATAATTGTGTGGGAAGTATAAATAGATTATTGTCTGCACCATCAATGAATCAGGAAAGAGCACAGTAAACATGAAAAAATACAACTTAATAAAAAAAATTGACATTTTTGGCTTCCCATAATTTTAGCACAGAGTTAGGCCATGTTCTAAGTTAAATCTGACTTCAGAATACGGGCCATAATGAATATCCCATCTTGAATCAATATTGATATACATGTACATGATGTATACAATTTTCTGCAGTTCACTTTATATCATATACATTTCCTTCACCCTTATTTTCCCCTTCCGTTGTTCTTCATAGAAATTAACAATGTTAAGTGATCTGAGATGGAATGAAGAGTGCGATGCCCTCTCAAGAGAAGTAAGTTGATATATTTTCATTATATTCAATTGTAATTAGTAATTTCATATGCAGTTTTGAATATAAAATACCCGGTACCTTGATTGTATAAAAATAATGCATTTTATATACAAAGTGCCCCTTTTATAAGGTTTAAAAACACATCGAGCCAGAAACTTATCCTTTCAAGCCTGGAGTGCTTTTTACCCCCTCCCCAACATCTTTTGTGATAAATCTTTCATGCAAACAACACAAACTGGAAGTGGTCTACAATATCAAAATTACAAACACCACATAGAAATATTAGTTTTAGAACAGGTAGCTTTTAAAACAATTTCTGCAACTAAGAGGAAAGTTTTGGAGGCTATAGTTGATAAGTTCCCATCAGCTATTTGTGATACCAGTTCAAAGGACAGCAAGTGTTTTACTAGTGGCCAAGCTCGGCCAAGTAAATCAGATGAATTTATCAAGTTTTTGATCATCAGCATAGTCGTAAGTGAGAGTTAAAATCATGAACTAGCCATTTTCCTCATACATTCTGAGATAAAAAATGTGGGAAAGTTTAACAGTGAACCCCACCAGAAAACGAACTTATTAAATATTGTCAAATCCTGCAATGTTTTAGATAGTTAATTGTGAAGTCAGGTGATAAAATATGGCATTCAATAAAGTTTGTTTCTCTTGGCTTACCGAACATTATAGTGTTGTTGTCTACATTCAGCACTCAGCATGAAGGAGTGCATTTTGTGGTGGGGTTCCTTAACTTTTTTAGCACAAATGTACATGCATATTACCCAGCTAATAAAGTTTTGAGTGCGATAGATATGTTTTTGTAGATTGAATTTTACCAGTATCCTAGAGGTGTCTTGAATTGATTTCTTTGTGTACATGTTTTTATTTTCTCTGTTCTGTAGGCATTTGAATTATTGGACTTGACAGAAGATGGCTTACTCGATAAAGAGGATCTTTCAAAACTGCAAGATACGGTAATAGAAGTGTATTCTTTTTCAAAGCAGGGCCCTGTCTTACAAAGAGTTATGATTGATCCAATCAATCTCAACGGTATGGAAATCCATCTTTACCATAATTTTTTTTACAGGAAATTTACACAATCTCCTTTGTAAACAGAGAATCACACTAAATCTTCAAGAGAATGATGAATGAACATCATTTGTAGAAAATATTCTGAACAAATTTGAATTTTAGAAGTTGACGTTTTTGGCTGTCCATAGTTATGATTTATGTGATCAATCGCAACTCTTTGTAAGATGGGGCCCAGATGTTTCCTGTATTTATTGATATACAAGTTCACAGCAATGATATAAAAAAAAACAACGTACAGGATTATTGATCAGATTACAAATGTGACATTTACACAATGATAACAATAGATAAGACTTAATTCATATAAAAATGTAAAATTAATTTGAATGCTGTGGTCAGCTAAAGCAAAAAGCTTGAATGAATTGCAGCCAGGGGAAAAGGGCTACATGAAAATCATTTAAAGAAATACACAGGTTTTTGTCTCGCCTGCATAGCAGAGCGAGACTATGCTCCGCTTTTCCGACGGCGGCAGCAGCGTCGTTAACATTGAAATCTTAACCAAAGGCTAAGATTTTGAAATGTCATCATAGAAAGTATATGGACCTAGATCATGGAACTTGGACACAAGGATAATCAATTATTACTTAAAGAACTTGCCTGAGTTTCAGGTCACATGACCAAGGTCGAAGTTCATAAACTTAGACCATGTTGGGGGAATCAACATCAAAATCTTAATCTAAGTTTAAGTTTTTAAAATGTCATCATAACTTAGAAAGTGTGTAGACCTAGTTCATGAAACTTGGATACATGTATAAAGGTATTGGTATATCACCAAACATTCTGCCCAAATTTTGGGTCACATTACAAAGGTCAAAGGTAGTTCAGGGTCAACAAACTTTGGTCATGTTGGGCGTAATTTTTGAATTGCCATTTTAACTTTGAAAGCTAGTTCATGAAACTTGGACATAAGGGTAATTGTGTATCATGTTTCACTGAACATCCTGGCTGAGTTTCAGAATATATGACCAAGGTCAAAGGTCATATAGGGTCAATGAACTTTAGCTGTGTTGGACTGGGAGTATTAGTTGAATTTTCTCATAACCTTGAAAGTTTATGGATCTAGTTCATAAAGTTTAGACAAGAATAATCAAGTATTATTGAACATCCTGCATGAGTTTGAGGTCACATGACCAAGTTCAAAGGTCATTTTAAGGTCAATGAACTTTGGCCATGTTGGGGTATTGTTGAATTGCTATCATAACTTTGAAAGTTTATGGTTCCAGTTCATGAAACAAGGACGAGAGGATAGTCAAGTACATGTATCATTTATTGTTTTGCACAAGCTTTAAGTCACATGATCAAGGTCAAAGGTCATTTAGGGTAAATGAATATAATTTGTTATTATCATATGAGTGGTGTTTTTCAGTAGTCATTTTCAAAGTCAGCACTGCTGCTATATTGAATTGCGTAATACAGATGAGACTGTCAGAGGTTCCACTTGTTTATTATTATTTTTCACATTTTTCATTCTTTTCTCTTATTTAGGATGAGATATTCACTTTCCAGTTGGAATCCAAACTATTTATGCTTTCCGATATAGCACATGAACAGGAAGTACAAGAGAGGCTGGTAAGATTGCATCATCTTAAATATCAGGACATATTGGCCTGTATTCTGAACTCGGGTTTGAATTAAACCCAGGGGGCCGTTGCATAAAGCTGTTCGTAAGTTAAGAGCGACTTTAAGAATGACTGGTGATCCTTTCTTACGCACTAAACCATCACCAATGAATATATCATTTACCATAAGACAGGATCGCCAGTTCTAAAAAATTAAGTCGCTCTTAACTTCCGAATAGCTTTATGAAACGCCCACCTGGTTTAACCCTATCTTGGCCTCGGAGGCCCCCCCCTCAACGATTCGCGCGATATTTTCGACGCGTAAAATTTTTTTGACCGCGCTGCTCGCTGACTTTTTACTTTCACGTCTTGCGCAACTTTTGAGACCAATTTTGCGTCACCCGAATACGCGGTTCCGAAGTTACGCAATGTTATGTAAGTGCATGTCAGACCAAAAACTGCTCAAAAACGTGATTTCGTGTACAAAGTCAATGTAAATTGTGTTTTCAACCAAAAATCATAAATGTTTGATTATTTTTAGTTTTGCTGGCCTAAATGTATTTTATGCTGTTTATGATCTTAGAAGAGTCCCCAACGAATTTCATTGAAAAAAAACAATGAAAAACAAAAGGTAAAAAAAAACAAAGAAATACATAAGAAATTGCAAAAGTCAATATAATACATAAGATATTGATCTGATATCACAATTTTGTTCATGTACACTTGCTAAGAACATCACAAAGGGTTTCTATGCCAAAAATTAGAACATTTGGAGCTTTATTTATGGAGTTAGAGGAAAAAGTATGATTTCGCATACTAATTACGCATAAATTAGCATAATTATGTAATAACAATTTGCATGAAATAAATTACTATACATTTTTGTAGATTATTTCCCAGACAACATGCGTGCCAATTTTCGGCGCGATCGCGCGGTCGACGGCCGAGATCTCAAAGGGGGGCCTGTAATGAAATGAGAAAAAAATAGGATAAAACAAATCTACAATAAATGATAAATGGTGGACATTATTTACATGATTGCTAAGAAAGCATAAATGCTTGTAAGCAAGCAACCAGAGTACCGACATCTTAAGGTCCTATCTGAAGCTCTGAGGAACCTGGTAAGGGGGATTAATGCCTTACCAAAGGGCACTAGCGCACCGATTGGGAATCTAACCCGGGTCACTAGAATCTGAGTCCCCCGCTCTCCTGCCTGAGCTATTACGCCTCCTCTATTCTACTGGAATATTTTGTATGTTATCTATGTTATAAATATCGCAGAAATGAGATGAAACGTGGCTTTCCAAGAAAGTGTTGATTAAATCTCTTGCATAGTCTGGAGCTAAATCTGGGTTTAATCATCAGCGTACCACTCAATAGGATAAGGACATTTTGGGGATGTTGGATAGATGATTGTTGAATTTAAGGATCACATTCATGCAATTAGAGGTATTAAAAAATGCAAAAATATGCATTAATAATTATTAAAAAATTATTCAGCATTCCATGTTTATTTTTGTGTTTTGTTATACTGCATCCGTACATCTTGAATATTTTTTTCCATGTCTGTATTTGAAAAATGTCTTATGTGTCTATGTTCAATGTGATTATCTTATTTATATTATGTTTATATTTTTTTTGTTGTTGCCGCTCTCTGTAAGGGAGCACCTTACTCGGCAAGCGTAAGCTTCTTGAGATGCTTCCCGTTTTTTAACCTTTGTACATTTTGTATTACAATATCTGAAAAATGAATGAATTGAATTGAATCCAAATAAATGAAACGAAATGAAACAAAATAAAATGAATCCCTAAGTACAGTCTTTGAAGTGTTCCTTTATTTGATTTTCAGAGAAAGATGGAAAAGACAAAGAAGCCGCCATTATCAGACGATCCAAACGTTTTCGTCCAGCAAGTAGAACCTCTCAATCTCGATGACATTGATTGGGGAGACGATGGAAAGAAAGATGGAAAGAAAATGGATGAAAAGAAAACAGATCAAACAAGGGAAGACAAGAAAGCAGAAGATATACGGAAGGAGGAAGAGTTGACCGATCATGGAGTCGAAAATCCAGAAGATATTGATGATGATTCAGGCGTGAGTGTGAAAGTTGAACTTTAGATATGGACATTGTTAAAGGGGAATCCAACCCAAATAAAACTTGTTTTTATAAGGAAAAGAAAAATCAGACAAGTTGATAGGTGAAAGTTTGAACAATATTGGACAAACAAAAAGAAAGATATGAATTTTTAAAAGTTGTAAATATTGGTAATCACTATACCCATGGAGATTTCAAATTGGCCGCATATGGGATGTCATAGTGATGTAAGGCAAGGACTACTCTTCCATGTACTCCAATACATATTATGGCTAAAATGTCATTTTTCCCAAAAGTTTTATTTCGAATTATATTTTTCTTTCATGAGGACATAAAACAATATACTACATGGGTTATATTTAGATTACTGCCCCAGGGGAATGGGTACTAAGGAGAAAACCACAAATCCCTGATAATAAAGTACATGGCCTATGGGAAAGTTGTCCTTGCCCCTTGTCATAATTTACTTACCCAGTTGCCAATTTGAAATCTACATAGTATTAGTGATCTCAATTTTAAAGCAGCTATAACTTATTTATTGCTTGTCCAATTTCTTTCAAACTTGCACCATTCTGTTTAATTTATATTTCTCCTTCCCAACACAACATTTTATGGCCAAGGCTGGATTCCCCTTTAAAGACCTGCTGATGTATGGTATCTTGATGGAACCAACTCAAAAGGAATAAAATTCCAAATATTGTCATTCACATACAAAATCATGAGGCTATCCAGAAAGGTCTGCAATACTTACCAACAACTAAAGCATTACAAGCCAAGAGGGTTTCTCAATGAATATCCCACTTCCTAAAATAGAAATACATGTCTGATTCTAAGCATCCATGCTATTATCGTAAATATCTTTTCATTTGTTATTCAAGCCTGAACAAAGGAACATTGGTGTATATGTACAGATCTGAAATAAAATGTGCATTGTATACTAATTGCCACTAGTTTAGTTGAGAGTAGGGATTTTTTGGATGTGCATGTTGACAAAATAGACTGCTACATATACATCTCAAGGCATTGCACATGTGCCATGTTGTCTCACTTGTTCATTTTCACAATCAGGACAATAAAAATTGTGATTCTTACATTGTCCCAAATGTAGGACAAGGTGCACTTGGATCATTGGTAAAGGTACAAGTGGCTCATGAACAGCTTTATAAAAAAATCTTGCGGGTGTATGTTTCATAAAGCTTTCATAAGCTACAAGCCACTTAATGAGGGACTGGTGACCATTTCTGAGGAGATAAATCAACACCAAAAGGTATATTGGTGGGAATGTGGTGGTCTAGTGGTTAAGACTCGCGTCTTTCAATCTGAGGGGCGTGGGTTCGATTCCCAGCCATGGCATTTTTCTTCAGCAAGAAATTTACCCGCATTGTGCTGCACTCAACCCACGTGAGGTAAATGGGTACCAGCAGGAAGTAATTCCTCAAAAAGCTGTTAGCACTAGCTTAGCCAGGGTAAGATAGGATTGCCTTGAGCAGTGAGCACCTCACAACGTGTATACATTCGCTATATATACATGTAAATCCTATATTTATTATTAACCGTATCAGACATCTGAGCAGGGCAACTTTGAAACATTGTTGCCTGCTTAAGACTGGGATCAAATGACCAGTCAATAAAATTCCAATTGTTTATCCACGGGCCCAATTTATTGCCCGCTCAGGAAAGTCAATGAGAAAATGCGTGGAAATGTTGCGGGCAATAAAATATGTTGTATCGCCCCTAGGCCAGTCAATATTGCTTTATTATTATCTTATATTGCTAACCGCAAGAAAGGGTCACCGGTCTTGCCTAAAACCTTGTATAAGTCTTACATACAGCTTATGAAACGACCTCCAGTACAATGAGAGGTACTGTGTTTAAAAGTTTAATGTGGCATTAACTATTCTATGCAGTATGTATATATATGATTTGATTAGGGAATACCAACTATTAGGAATGATGGTGCTAAATCATGGCAAATTCTTTGCATATAGACAGATTCAGTAAAAATCAAGTGAAAATAAAATCCATGCCATGCTATGATTTTTGTTTGGCTCTTCTATTAAATCTACTAGATCTAGAGTTATGAGGAGCAAAGATTTTTTTTTCTAAAAGCACTGTTGCAGGAACTCATACTTTAGACAAGTTTTCCATTAATATCAAATGTTATTTGATTACAGTCATTTTATGTGTGGAAAATATATACATCTCATGAGAAAAGAGCAGTTTTATTTATGTTAAAAGATTATTTTCATATATCACATTGGCCAATTATAGATATGCAATAATCCTGTCTTTCCAGAGAAATGTGTTTTTTGTATTTTTGTGATATATCTCAGAGGTTTCTATATTATTTTGGTATTATGCAATTATATATTCAGTTTTCTTAATATGTGGTTTTTGTTTGGGTTAATGTTTAGTTTGTAATCTTTTGATTGGGAATTAGTGTGTGATTCGTGTTTTGGCAAATCCGTACTTATTCCCATATGAAATTATGTTTAATATTATATTTGATGTCTAAATAAATTTTGTATTTTTTAATGGCGTAAATTATATTTGTTTGTATGTTTTCCTTTAAAACCTGGTGGCTCATGTACAAAGCATATTGCCACAGGGGTGATTAAAACCTCTTATCTAAAAATGAGACAAATTTACGAGTTACGATCAAGTGATTTCCTCTGTAAAGTTATGTGTAAACTCCAAGACATTCAATCATAGAGTTTTGTGGAAAATGGCAACTAAATTATGGAACTGCCTTCCAAAAAATATTAGACCAATTGAATTCTTTGATAGGTTGTAATCTGTCTTTAAAGGCTTATATTTTTCTTAGAATTACATGTATAAGCTATTAAGTAGAGACACTATGTATTATGTTATGTTTCTAAGAATAGAATAGTGGTCTTCCCTTGCAAGAGTCATTTTTTTGCAATCATTACGTTTGCTATTTAATGTGAATTTTTAACCATTTTAAGGTTGCATATTTTCCTTTTGACTCCTGTAAAGTTCCCTTTGCCCAAAACTGTGTAAAAGCATAATCAAAAGCAAGTGATTATTGCCTAAGTTGGGAGTGAAAACTGCTCAGATATTTTTAAAAGTTCAATGACTCTATTTCCATACAGGAATCATGGATTTTCATTCTGTATTCAAATCGTATTCAGCTTAATAGTTGCCTGAATTACACAATGTATGTACAGTAATTTGAAGAAATTACAACAATCTTTGACATCTTCAATTATTTCAACTGTCCTTTACTGGTTTTACCCTTAGTTACATAGATAATTTGTAACAAATTACGAAGAAATATTTTGTCTTATATGCATGCCTGGCATTTATAACTACCTTACTTTTTTGGTGCAATATTTGGTGACTAACTTCATTCCTATTTTTAGATATTTTTTTGTATATTTTGTGAGTTAATGAGATAAGCTATTGACAAATTTTTAGTTCATATTGGAAAATGGAATGATCGTCCATTTAAAACAATTTCAAGACACTCTGGCCCGTATTCTGAAGTCGGGTTTAACTTAGACCACAGTTTAACTCTATGCTAAAATTATGGGGAGCCAAAAGTTCAAATATATTTCCTATGTTTACAATTTTGTTTCATTTTGCTTTCATAAGGAAGAAAAATACATGTACTTCAGTTATCATTCCCAGACAATTATGAACAATTTGGGTGTCATATGAATTAATATTGGATTAATAATGAGGAGTCGGTAGAGCGGGGGATTCTTATTCCAGTGACCCAGGTTCTATTCCCACTTGGTGCGCTAGTGTCCTTTGGTAAGGCATTAATCCTCAGTACCATGTCCTTCGGAGAGGACCTTAAGCAGTTGGTCCTCTGGTTGCTTGCTTACAAGCATTCATGCTTTCCTAGCAGTCCGGTAAAAAATCACCACCAATTAGTACTGTTAGGGATTTGTGCCCCAGTTGGCTCTCCATAGTTAAACCACAACTTTAAACCAGGATTTGATATAAAACCAGAGTTCAGAATACAGGCCTCTATATTCATCCTCCGTATGTTTATACCTTGTATTCTTTATAAGCCATCTTGCTCCTTCTGATACCGTTTTGTATTTGTTTTATTTGGTGGTGGTGCTGTGAAATGACAATGTTTATTATTAGAAGAAAGAGTTAGACTCAAAGAATAAAGAATATGATTGACATTTGATAATCCATGTTGAATTCATTCTCAATTAGTTTGGAATATTGTCCCTGTAATGTGAACAAGGTGAATGGAAAGAAAATAAAAACCACAAATTAATGAACTCTTGGTGTTTGCATTGTGGAGGAATTGGCCCATGAGGTTGACCCCCCCCCCACCAAAAAATAAATTAATAAATAAATTAATGAATAAACAAATACAAAAAATAATAAATTAAATGAGTGAGTGAATGTGTGAGTGAATGAGTGAGTGAATTAGTGAGCAAATGAGTAAGTGAATGAATGAATAAAATATAAAAAAAATAAATAAAAAAACAATGTAAGTACTCCCTGAAAATACTATTATTTTTTGTTTCATTACAAATTGAAAAAAAATTCTCACAAAAAGGGTTTTGGCAGTTCAAACTGTAATTTTCTTCTAGTAAAGAATAGGGAACACAGTTTGAAACTTCAAAATCTTGCCCATGCAAACCTCATCTTTAATAGTATCTCTGTCTTCTCCCCTCCACTCCACAAATCTCTTGATGTGTTTTGTGTCCGTCTTCTCTCTTAATTTCTCATACATCTTTAACTTCGTCTTTTTTCCACCTCCCCTTACTGTCAATCCTATTGACATCTTCCTCTGTATCTCTGTTCCTTTTCATCTCTGTCGCATTTGCTTTCCCCATTCTCAATATACAGCTTGGCTTGAAAGTTTGTGAACCCCACCACGAATTGCGCTCCTTCATGCAGTTGCCGGAGGGGGGGGGGGGGGGGGGTAGGAGGGACCATCACAATTTGATTGGCTCAGAAGCCTTGGTTTCTTATCCAACTATTATGTTTATTATCATCAACTTTTTTCAGGGCTGGTATGTTTCTGGAAAGCATCTCAGAAACAGTAATTTTCAAAGATTAATTTGCTTTTAACCAATCAGATAAAAGGATTGGCAGTTTACATCAGTTGGTGAAAGTCACTGATAAAGATTTTATGAAAACCTCCCAGGGCTCTATAATACAAAGGTTTGCGATGAATTGGATATATAAAAGAACTGCACTGATTGGTTCCCAGCCAGTAATTCAAACGAGCACGCATGCAACGATGATCTTGATTGGTCATTGGTATTTAGCGATTGACGGCAAATCTTTGTGTTACAGAGCCTAGGTTTTCACTGATCAATATTCTATACTTTCAACTCTTTGCAACCCTTTGTATCATTCTACTCCTCTCCACTAAAAAAAAAACTCACACAAAAAGCACGACCATTTTCTTGTGACCTTATTGTCAACAAATATAATCCAACTCTACATATCTAATCTGATAAAATATATAGGAGGAATGAAAATGTGAGATACGGTAATAAATATTGCAAAATGTTTTGAACAGCACAGATTCAAATTCACTACTTTTAAACAATGAAGACAACAAATGACCAACAGTATGAATAAATAAGTGAGTACATAAAACACTAACAGCACAGACTGCATTGAACATGAACTGAAAACAGACCAAGATAGTTTTTATCTTATTGATATCTACTACACATACATGTACATGTATATACAGTGTATACATGTATGTTTAACACAGTGAAGAATGAATCTTTTAGGCTAACAGAGTACCAACAAAATGTCTGGGTAATGGTTTAACGCACTATTTCGCTGGCGGTCATCCGAACCGTCGTATCACTGCAAACCAATTTCAGAGAAAATCAACTTCAAAGTAATTTCAACACTTTTTCCCCAACCTTACAGCATATTCATTGCTAGAAAAATACATGGTTGGAAAGACCAAGACAATTGCTTGACATTGGTCTCTATATTTTCACACAAAATGAAGAATCAAGAGAAAATATTGCAAAAGGGGTACATGCTTGTAATTTCAGTTTGAGCGATTTACATTTTCCTTGTACAAAAATAACCCTGACCAAGTTTACGTAGCATGGGATCAAGCAAAACGTTGTATAGCTCTTTCACATGCAAAGTCAATGCAGTGAAGATGTACTTTCATTTTCTGTAACAATCTCAAAATTATATTTTTTTAAAACCAAACTTGACTGATACGACTGTTCCAATGAAAGCAAAGGATTTGTTGCTGTATCAAATAAGAAACAAAGTTTGAACAAGTTAGTAGTACAAGTGTGTGAAGGTGTGAATTCAAATAGAATATCACCTTTATCACATAAGAAATAAACGCCATCTGGTACATGTATACTACTTTATTCTCTATACTCTTTACCATGCAGATCATGTACATCTGCTGCTGGTTAAATAATTCATCAATGTAAAGACAGATCTTCTGAAAACCAGAATTAATCTAAATAAATAATAAAATGATATAAAACACATTTTATCATCTCTTTATTAGGTTGGTTCATTCATTTATGGTAAGGCTGTTGGAAGCGTTTGGTTCAGAAATCTTAGATTCCCAATAAATCATTCCCCTTTTTATTACAGGAAATTCCACTTAACTGAACGGATACATTGAACTAAAGAGACATCTTAATTATGGTTAAACCTGTTCTACAGGTACAGTGAAGTATGTATCTAAATTGTATGTTTATATTTGAATATGGCACTTGATATGGTATCCTAAAGCAATAGAGAATGAATGCATAGACACAGAAAAAGAAGGATGAAGGCATGAATGTATTATTGGACAAAGCAAGAGAAGGAGAGAGAGAGAGATAAAGGAAGATGTTAATGAACAAGAGATACAGTACATAGTATGTAAATGTACACAAAGAGACACTATTAAAATGCAAATGGAAGGCAGAGCTTTGAAAGTAAGTATAGGCTCGACATGTATAGAAAGAAGGGAAAAGGTCATTTATGCATGATGCATCAACCTGTCTCATTTAATAGTCATTATTAGATCATATATTATTCAAACTATCAATCATACTGAAATAGCCACTGTGAAGATACTAGATTTTGTATTAAAATGCCCCTTTACAAAAATTTGGACAATGATGTTAATATTCTAACGATTAAACTCCTAAAACTCTGTTTCCCAAATTGCACTGACAAAGAATTTTTAACGAAATATAAATCAAACATGACACTACACTACATATACCCTAAATTTACCAAAGTTTATACAGACATATAGCATCATACAAATCTAATAAGAAAAAGCAATGTACCTCTATTCTTAATACTGTGTGATTTAGCACAGCTAGATGCGATTACAATAGCCTCTTCCAAATCAATGTACACCTACTAGTAAGAGCGAAATATATTATTAATAAAATGTTTTTTTGTTAAACTAGATTTCTTTTCATCTTCTCTTTTTAGCTCTCGGAATGTCCTAGGAAGCTTTGAATTTACAACGCAGTCCTCAGACATGTGAATTTGGCCCCCCAAAAAACACTGTTGCATTCCATAGAAGAGTTACTCCGTCTTGCGCCTGTGCAAACTTTTTAGTCGTTTTTCTTTTCGGCCAACTAAAAATAGAGTCACAGAAGTTGCATTGACACATTCATACTCAGCAACTGATGATAATAAATGTTATGTAGCAAACTCCTGATTCTAAAACTCCAAAATAGAAATGATTATGTCATGAGAAAAGCAGATTGACAAACCTACCAGTATTTTAAACTGAAATACCCACATACGCTAAAAATTATCATTGGTATCTTTTCAAACACTTCACAACCCACATAAAAAAATACTTTTAAAGAAAAAACTATAAAAATACTTAACAGTATTCATCTTTTCTATGAACCCAGTCAAAATCAAAGAACTAAATATACACACAAATCCAACTGATAAAACTTAACTTCATTCTCTACATACGTACATGTATACATGGCAATACTTTATAATAAGTGCTGGGAGTCAGTGCGTATAATTTACGTAGATACATGTAGGTTTCATCCGAAAACCAAAGAGCATAATTTGCAGAAATACATATTTTGGCCTAATTACAGGCATACGCATGAAGTAGTATTACCTCAGAGAGTAACATTCATACATGGGCATCAATATCAAGTTTGAAAGCCTAACAAATTGTGATTGGTTCCGATTATGATTTCGCAAGTTGAACGCAATTTCCTTTCCTTGCAAACTGGAATACACACTAAGCCTATACACAGACTACACTGTACCGTAGTCAATGTTATTGCTCTTTAGTAATCTTTTGTACATGGTATTCAAATAGACAAAAAAAGGCAATGGTTTATAACATGTAGCAGAAATGAAGGGATTTATTTCAAAATAAAAGGACACTATGCAACTGTCCACAATTAATCTAAATAGATCCTCTATTATACCTGGTATTGACCACCGGGATACAGCCCAACTTTGGCAAAAGGAAGCAAGTGACGTGCATCAGTCAAATTTGAGTTAATGTTGTTTCTGAAACACCCTTTGAATGTTGCACGTTCAGGCAAAATTGGGGAAGAAATGATCGTTCTCTGGAAAGATATTAAAGAAAATATGCTATTAAATTACATTAACGCCTATGCAAATGACAAACACACGTTGCTCATTTACAACAAATGATAGTTTTGTAACTTGCTTCCTTTTGCCAAAGTACGGCAGCATACATGTATAAGGAATATTATCTGTCTATGAAAGATGAAACACTTGTAATATTATTGTGATTTAAAAAAAAATCAATTGATCGATTTGTGCACAGCTGTTCGAGGAGCTGGATGGAGCATACAAAAGGCACAATGAAACAATGGTATATGACCTGGGTGATAAAAGGGTAAGTGGTAAAAAAGGGGCATTGAGTTAAATCAGTCTCAAATATTAACAAGTGGAATGCCTCTGGCCATCTCACCTGCACCACGCGATTCAATATAGCAGCAGTGCTGACTTTGAAAACTACTATAACTCGCACAAGATGTTCAGTGATACTTGGTTACTCTTCTGTCCACGTTTTATGAACTAGACCAATACACTAACACACGATGGTAATTCAACCCCAAAAAAACATGGCCAAAGTTCATTGACCTTACATGACCTTTGACCTTGATCATGTGACCTGAAACTCACACAGGATGTTCAGTGGTACTTGATTACTATTATATCCAAGTTTCATGAATCAGATCCATAACTTTCAAAGTTATGATGTTAATTCAACAGATACCCCCATTTGGCCAAAGTTAATTGACCCTAAATGACCTTTGACCTTGGTAACGTGACGTAAAATTCACGCAGGATGTTCAGTGATACTTGATTAACCTTATGTGCAAGTTTCATGAACTAGGTCCATATATTTTCTAAGTTATGATGACATTTCAAAAACTTAACCTTAGGTTACATGTAAGATTTTGATGTTGATTCCCCCAACATGGTCTAAGTTCATTGACCCTAAATGACCTTTGACCTTGGTCATGTGACATGAAACTCGAGCAGAATGTTCAGTAATAGTTGATCAACCTTATGGCCAAGTTTCATGAACTAGGTCTATATACTTTCTAAGTTATGATGTCATTTCAAAAAGTTAACATTAGGTTAAGATTTGATGTTGACGCCACCGCTGCCGCCGGAAAAGCGGCGCCTATAGTCTCACTCTGCTATGCAGGTGAGACAAAAACGATAGATCAAACTTCACCAAAAAGGAGCGCATACCCAAGCATGCCATGCAGTGCCCTATTGAAATCAGTGATTTTATCTAGACTCGATTCATGGCCAATCACTGAAAATGCTCTTTTTTTCAACAACTGAATACAAGTTTACCACACTTACATATACATGTATGTAGATGACGAAGTAAAATATTATTGGCTTTCCAAAATATAAATGAGTGGAGTAGCACAAATTGTTATCAGCTAGCTGTGTCCCTGACCAATTCCTGTATTTGTTTATAGAATGATTCCTTTCATCATTAATTCCTATTTTCATTTAAATCAAATGTCACACATAAGTATATTGATAAGCAACTACATGTACATAAGCTACAGTAGTAGCTGTAACTTGTACTGAATATCATATTCTCTCTGTTAATAATTGAAAGGAAAAGTGAAGCCTTTCAAACTGGAAGTATAGCTTTGCAACTACACTTGATATAACTCTCTGTATATGTAATATAAAATGGAAGAAGCCTTTTAGCTTTAACATCAGGAATATGGCATGACATTCCTGCAAGACTTCTACACACAACTCACAATTATATTTTCAATATAAAGGACACAAGTTCTTTGAATGATTTATTAATAAGAAGCAATGCTGTGTCAATATAAAAAGACATAAATGTACAGTTTATGTACATATTATGCTTCAGCCAAGGACTATAATGCAATTAAAATATTGTTTCGTATATAAAGCAGATCATGCATAAATTATGCTGCAGATACATGTATACACTACATGTGATTGCAATTAGTGTCAATGCCAACACTGTGTAATCTAGGAATCTCTTGACAGCCAGGAATAGATCCATTCTAATATCATATATCCCAACTAAAGCATAGGGTATCAAAGGAAATGGTAATGAATGCACTGATATATTAGTATACAGTAATTATGAGAACAATGTAGGACATACATTGGTCCTCATCTTCTAGAACTTGATGAATCATGTGTTTCATCAAACCTCAATGACGATGTATTATTTCAATTATAACACATATATGCATTAACTTAATTAGTTTAATTAAGTACAAACTCTATCATTATCAAAATTCATTTATAATATTCATAATTATATTGCAACTTTATTATTTCAGAAAGGATTATTTACATTTTTAAAATAAAAAAAAACAACCCTTCTTAAGCCCCATCAAATCATTAAATTACATGAAATCGGTGTTAGACTAAAATTAATTTGAAATATCATAATACGAAGTGATCTATGAAAAATCTTATGTATTCCTTTAAAATGTCTAGATAGGAACATGAACTATTGAACCCCAAATAACCACCCCCTCAAAAAAAGGGAAATTCTTAAAAATATATTTAAGAGTGACAAAGATTCTAGCTTCTGTCATACTGATTTTTTCAAACATAAAATATCATTTCTCTCTGAATTCACAGTTCTACCACAAGGGATATCACTATTGCAAAGACAAAGATTTCAATCAAAATCATTCATTTGAAAAGCAAATCATAATGCTGTCAGAAACACTGGGGAAAAGAACATCTGTCGATATCAAAGACAGCCAATTTTATTTGTTCTACTGTGGGCCACAAAGCAAGCGTGTGATGAATTTATTGATTTTTATTTGTCCCCACTTTTGAGCTTGACACATTTCAAGCACAAATGAGGCAATCTACATAGGTTGTACATGTATGCTAACGATTAATGGAAGCCTGCAAATACATGCAATCCAATTTACAAAATTACAAATTTGTATAAAATTAAATATTCAACCAAGCATCAATTTCATGCGTGAAACATGACACCCCAATCATGTCAACAACCAACTTTTAGTATCACTCTCGTCTTGGCCACAATAAATTACACTGTATGCAAAAATCACATACATACATTAAAAACAGTGTCATCATTATGATCTACAGATCTACTTTCTAAGACATGAAAATTCTTCAAAAAATCAGGACTGCCACCTAAATAGGACTGAAAGCCTGTTAAATGAGCCAATCAAAATCTTTTGAAGGCAAATTACTTCCGCATCATCATTCATACATGTAGGGATCGGATAGTGTGTGGTGTATTGAGTGTGTGCATTTGGTTTTGATGGGGTGGGGGGTAAGCCTCTTGTGCCATGTAAAAAGAATTACACATTATACAAAATTTTGCATCAAAAAGAGGTTCACAAAATAGCTTTGGGAGAACCATTGAAATTCCACCACTTCAGATTGCAAACATGCGGACAAGAATCAAGCTTGAGGATAACATAATTGCTATGTATTCAAGAGCCCACAAACTTTGATACCAATAGAAATCTACCCAATTATATCCACTAGATCAATAGTGTACACATACATGTACATGTCAAGAGTATCTTTATAAAGAATAAGTTCACCCTGTGTACATGTAAATGTACACTATAGTGTATATATAAGGAAGTCTTACTAAAGGTAAATTTACATGTTAACATGCATCAAATGATTCCATGTACCAAATCCATTGGGTCTATTTTACCTTATTCTAGTGGCCATCAATTTCAATTATTCTCTTCCGTACTAATACATGCAATGGTTTTGTATTGAACATTGTCTTTTTCTGTTCAGGAACACAATCATATGTTCTAACAAAACAACTTCACGAATTATAATAGTTTGGTTACCAGCAATATCCAGGCCACATCTGCAAGTACAGGGTCTCTGTAATCACTTTCTATGGGAGGAGAAACCTGAAGTCCAGTGCTTAAACCACTTGACTATAACATTTGTTCTGTCAAGAATACATTTGACGACCTCAAATAAAGATACATGTATGATGTGATTCACCACATTCACTTTGAAATATCAATCACTATGTGTATAATAATGAAAGGCAATGGACATCAAATAATCACCAGATTTATCATCACAAACAAACCACCATCAAAAATATCTCTGAAAATCTGACAGACAAAATCACAAACCTTGATATGAATAGTTTTAACTGACAAGAATACCCCATACTTGGGCAAAAATGCAACACCCCCCTCCCCTCCCGCTCCCTCCCTCCGGAGTTGTTATAAATTACACAACATCTATTAAAAGAAAGTAAAAAGATAAGAAAAAGGTAGTCTTTGGTGTTGTTTGTGTCTATAGTGTTTGGTAATTCTTATCCTGTCTTGACTGATAGAATTTAAATCCGCAAAATCCAATACCAAGAACTGCTACAGCCAAGATGATACCGCCAATGAAACTACCGGCACTAAAACCTTTTCTGCTACCGCTATCCGCTGCCTTGTCGGTGGTACCAGCAGCAGGGCTCTCTGTCGGTGAATCAGTCATGGGTGCTTTGGTGGTCGGTGCCTCGGTTGACGATTTGTCAGGTGCTGGTGCTTCGGTATTGGGTTTTGTGGTTGTGGAGTCGTTGGCAGCGGCTGTGTCAGGTTCCTTCGCTGTTGTCATATTTTCGGTAGGTCCCACTGTGCATTGGAATGAGAGATTCAAGAAATTCAAAGTTCAACGTTTGTCTTTATTTTATCCATATCACAAGTTTGTTTCGTTCACAACTTACGAGTCAATAAAAATATCAAAATACCATATCAAACATTTATGATTACATAAAAATAATATACAATGAATGTGAATACACATTACATAATGGCTAAATGTACAAATGTATAAAGCCTCCATTTGATTTACATGTAAGATGACGAAATTTCATACTTGAGATTCAGTAGAAATGCAAGACTTACTTAGTATAGAAATATTAACTAGTAATAATTATTTAAGGAAAACAATTTTAGCATTTCATTCAAACAACAAATGCATGCATGCAGTATTAAAGGACAAGTCCACCCCAACAAAAACTTGATTTGAATGAAAAGAGAAAAATTCAACAAGCATAACACTGAAAATTTCATCAAAATCGGATGTAAAATAAGAAAGTTATGACATTTCAAAGTTTCGCTTATTTCTAACAAAACATTTATATGAACGAGCCAGTTACATCCAAATGAGAGAGTCGATGTCACTCACTCACTTTTTCTTTTGTTTTTTATTGTTTGATTTAAGAAATATTTTGATTTTCTCGTCATTGTCATGTGAAATGAAGTTTCATTCCTCCCTGAACACGTGGAATTCCATTATTTTAACATTTTGTGCTTCAGGCAAGGAGGTCCTAATCATCAAATTCGTAAAAATTGAAATATTGTATAATTCAAACAATAAAAAACAAAAGAAATAGTGAGTGAGTGACATCATCGACTCTCTCATTTGGATGTAACTGGCTCGTTCATATAACTATTTTGTTAAAAATAAGAGAAACTTTGAAATGTCATAACTTTCTTATTGTACATCGGATTTTGATGAAATCTTCAGCATTGTGCTTGTCTGATTTTTCTCTATTGATTCAAATCAACATTATTCTGAGGTGGACTTGAACTTTAACATATTAATTAAAAAAAAAAAGGTTGAAATCAGATGTGTTTATTCTTTTTTTTAATTATCACAAGAAAATAGGAGAAAAGTGAACAACCATTTCAAAATATAATATTGACTTACATGTATGGAGTTTGAAAGTACCATGAACTATGGAGATGGCAAGATAATTCATCTTACCAACAACGTTCAAATGTCAACATGTTGAGTTAACTTATCTTGCCAATTTGACATAAATATGTGAACATGTCGTGATAATGTATCTCGCCTTGTTGACATAAACTTTTAAAATGTAAAATGTGGGATTTAATTTTACATGTACTGTATATCCACAGCATGCATGCACCACATCCAGTCCGCAATGCGGCTGTCTACAGATGAACATTCACATACACGCATGCTGTGGACATAAAATTGGGCTACGCATCTCGCCATGTAGAAAGACAACTTCTCATACATGTATCTCAACTTGACAATAGCGTATTTCGCCAAGTTGACATACATGTACATTTTATATGTTGACTTGGTGGGATAAATGACATATCTTGCCATCTCGAAATCGAAACGTCTTAGCACAATACAGCTTCCATGCGTATGGCAATGTTGGAGTCAATTATCAAGTCAAAGTGTAAGTTGAAGGTAAACATCAGAGACTAAAGCCCTATTCTGAAGTCGAGTTTAATTTAAAACCTGTACATGTAAATTATGCTCATACATTGACTTTGAACATGGACCGTAAGAAAGAGATCAAAGGAAAGTGATCATCCTTTGATCTCAAAATACCCCGAACAAGTACATGTATTTTGGCGTATTCTACCCCACCCTACATATTGCAACAAATAATTATTTTCATAATCTAGTATGATAATCCTTTGTAAACATAAAGAGTTCAAATGAGTTCAACCTGAACTTACAAGTACAGTGAACATAACAAAATATGAATTTTCCTACCTTCTGGTGTGGTCATATTGAGTGTAGTTGCATCACTAGGTGCTTCTGTTGGAGTTTGAGCAGAGCATGTAACTACTGTATAAAGGGAAAAAAGAGAATGTAGATTACATAATGCAGTATATAAAAATTGATCATTGACCAATATGAAATTACAGTAATATTTAATTTGCTAGCATTCATACAAATCAATAGATATTGCACTTGGCATTTGAAAAGCAAATAGTGTTCCATATGAAGTCGAGAACAATATCATTATCATTATTATTATTTTTTTGGCGTCACCTGTGCCTGGGTGGCAAGAAGCGAACTGAATCACTGTGAACCGCAGGTCTCTCCTCCCAATATAACAGGAGATATGTTTACACACAATGTACTGGCTTCAGTAATCCGCCTGGGGTGGACTCAAACCGCAATCTTTGGTTCGACAGGCAGACGCTTTACCGACTGAGCCAACTTCGCTCTCACATACAAATTATACTATTTTTTTCATATCCCAGACAAAGAGAGGGGTTCCGCATCATTACAAAATTGGGGAAAAAATCGAAAAAAACAACAACAATTAAAATCGAAATGGTGAACAGTAGCGAGCGGTGATGATTTTTTCTCTCCGCTCCACGACCGCTCCAACAACGCTCGGGCGGTGTGACCATGCCTTTACATGAAACTATAATGCATTTAATGTCTTAATATCCATGCAATCAGACAAGTGATGAAAATATTTGTACAGCTAAATATCTAGTATGAAGATCAAATTATATTTTCTGTTTAATACTCTTTTCTTCTCATTCCTTCCACTATCTTGGAAAACAAGATATATCAGGGGGCTCCTTTCCTAAGCCTTATCCACCACTCCCAATAATAAATAAATAATAATAATATTAATAACAAAATGAAATTTAGAATTAAGATCATCTCTTTAGTTTTGTCAGTGTCATTCATGTTGCTACAGTGTGTAAATGTACATGTAGCTCTATAACCACATAATTGCCATTATATCTCAGACTCTTTGAATCATATTTTCATTCTGCTGCAAATCTAGGTGCTCTGTTCAAGCCACTTTGAAACAATGAACGAAACCGATGACTATTTCTATTATAACAAATGCATGATTACGAATGTTACAGTTACTGTACATACTAAAGTCAAAACATGAAGAAAGAAAAGAATAGATCTGGGCATAAATGTATCAATTTATGAACTTTTGTGTAATGTTACAAATGCACAGTACGTGACAAAGGACTCCTTTTTCGCTTTTCCTCCATCAGGAGAATTCTTTCCATGAGGAGAGTGTCATATGATATCAAGTGCATGAAATACACAAATGAAGGGTAGAAATATAACACTGTACGTCATGAAGCACAATGACTGACACATCGAAAATTACCATCTAGGAAATTAAACTGGCAACCTGTCAAAAAATGGATATCCAGGCATTTACAAGTGTATATTTGCATTAAGGAGTATTATAATGCTCATCATATTCATATGCACGCCAGACGTCATACTGCAGGCCTACATTTTATGTATTGTACATATAAATGATTTGCTTTCACAGAGTAGTTCTTTTAAATATTTTGTTTAAAGTTCTCAGAAAATATTATTTATTAAAGGTCAAGTCCACCTCAGAAAAATGTTGATTTGAATCAATAGAGAAAAATCAGACAAGCACAATGCTGAAGATTTCATCAAAATCGGATGTAAAATAAGAAAGTTATGACATTTCAAAGTTTCGCTTATTTTTAACAAAATAGTTACATGAACGAGCCAGTTACATCCAAATGAGAGAGTTGATGATGTCACTCACTCACTATTTCTTTTGTTTTTTATTGTTTGAATTATACAATATTTCAATTTTTACGAATTTGACGATTAGGACCTCCTTGCCTGAAGCACAAAATGTTAAAATAATGGAATTCCACGTGTTCAGGGAGGAATGAAACTTCATTTCACATGACAATGCCGAGAAAATCAAAATATTTCATATTTCAAACAATAAAAAACAAAAGAAATAGTGAGTGAATGACATCATCGACTCTCTCATTTGGATGAAGCTGGCTCGTTCATATAACTGTTTTTGTGAAATGAAGCGAAATTTTGAAATATCATAACTTTCTTATTTTACATCCGATTTTGATGAAATTTTCAGTGTTATGCTTGTTGAATTTTTCTCTTTTTATTCAAATCAAGGTTTTGTTGGGGTGGACTTGTCCTTTAATAGCAATTGACTCAAATTGCATGTATGGACTCACTCTACACACCTATAGGTACATGTAAATCACAATCCCCAATAGATGTGCACTGTCCATCACTCGATATGTTTAACTCATAGACTACCGGCTCCTCTTTTCATCAGCTCTAGGCATCACATTCACAGGCATACATACTCCTATTTTAATCATTTAAAATCCATGCATACTACACAAGCACTGTCCCATCAACAATTTAAGATTGGCCTTTTAGATAAGTAATTACTATCCCGCCTGATCCATTACCACAAAGTACGGTATTTGATACTAAGGGCATTAAGGGAGCAGCAGAATGGATACCCGACACCGCCTGTGATTTCCTCTGCATATCAATCGCATCTTTTCTGACACCTATCCAGAGATAGCTGTTATTAGGATAGCCTCTCGGTCTCAGAAACCGGTCATAAAACAGACCCCTGTTCACATGGTGGCACGACATTTGCTCTGGTTTTAATATATCTCAGAGGACATAGGTTTAGAGTTAGGCTTGTAGTGTACGGTTCAGAACAATGTAAAGATAATTAGGTGGCGGATGGAGATTGAAAAGTTGGTCTAATCTTCAATAGTATTCCCTTTGCCTCAAATGGCATACACAGCATACTGTATGCTTTTTAAAGATAAATACCAGGGCCCCGTCAAGATTACAAAGAGTTACGATTGATCCAATCAATCATAACTCTATGGAAATCCATCAGTGTCATAATATTTTCTACAGGAAATTTGCACAATGTCCTTGGTAAACAAAGAGAAGCACAGTGAATTATTAAGAAAACGATGAATGCATGAATATAAATCATAGTTAGAAAATATTTTGAACAAACATGCTCAATCGGCAATTATAAACAAGGGGAATTTTTTTTCCAACCAAGTCCCATGTACATTACACTGTAGAGGTGTAAGCAGAAATAATGCATCATCTAAATTCCAACATGACTTTGACATTTTGAGATTGAGAGACTGAAATCCCTTTTCAGGGATTAACTTGAGAAAATCCCATTCAACTTCACATTCCGAGGCAAGAACTTCCTTCATGTTGATGTCGAGGGACATACTGCATGTTGCCCTCGATGGATGGGTCTATCATCGAATCACATGCCTCACATCATAAAGCACAGAGCTCCATTGATTTCCCTAAAGAGATTGTTAAGTGCTGGAGAGGTTCACATGAAACATGAAAAGTGCTATACATGGGAATGTTCTCTAAAATGCATTTCCTTCCTTTCATATACATATATGTACACTGTACAGATGATGATTTAAAAAAAAGTCTTCCAATTTACATGTACATGTATTCCTCAATACCAGAAGTTCCTGTGCCTAAACTGATTTCAATTACCACACCTTTATTTATATAGGTGGATGATTTTTATATTTTTTCTCAGTTGTGGTATGTTGAGGGTTAATAATTCATAGATATCCTACACTGTAATTCTATCAATTGAGATCATATCCTACTTAAAACTTACTCAAACTTAGGACTGTTTCATAAAACTTGTTATAACAAATTTATCACAAACAGTTGAAAGCTACTGAAATCATTCATTTTGATTGGCTGATACTATTGAATTGTAATGCTATATGAATTATGCATTTTTCATCATACTATTTATGAAAATGAGACATGAGACTGTAAGTTTTATGGTGCAAACATTCATTGCTGACAAGAAGACCGGACTGGTACATGATATCTATATCAAAGAGCTCCATGAAGCTCTTTGGTACTAGTATTATGGATCCACTCAATGGTAATAAAAATAACAGTTGTTTAATAGTCAAACAACTTTTCAAGAAAAATATTCTTTCATATATGAGCTCCAAAGAAATTAAAGATCCTGACCGGTGTAAAAACAATCATTAGGGCAAGTCCAAGAATTCGCGCGCGTTACGTATGGGACATTTCAGAGGCTTCAATGACCTGAAAAATAGTGTTAATTGACTTTGATTAGATTGAATACCCTCATGATGGTAGACATCTAGGAGGAGAAGAATAATCATGGAAAAAATGGTGGCATATGACCTCGACCTTTTAGAGAGAAAAGATGGGCCGTTGCGTATGGGATGCAGAAAAAAGACAATTTTTAAAACAATTTTTACAAGTTGAGAATTCTCTGAAAGTATTTCATTTGACAACTTGTAACTCAGTGTGATAGAAGTCACAATACTCTAGTATATCTAAGGCAAGTTTCATGTCATAAGCCAAATCCCTCTAATTACAGACTCTAATTAAACAAATTAATGACATGTTACGTATGGGACAGTTACGTATGGGACATTTTGTCCCCATAGAGAATGTACACAATTTCCCCCATAATTAAAAAATTGAAATAATTTAAAATATGGAAATAACAAAAGAGTTTCTGTCTTTTAAAATGTTCTATTGAGACATATTTGATATGACTGAAAAGGAAATTAGCCATTTCCACATTTTTTTTCCTTGTTTTTCATGGTTTCATGAATTTCTTATGTATTTCTATTGTTTTTTATTTTATTCATATTTTTCCATTTTCACAATTTTTTCGCTTCAATTGTTTTCATTAATCAGTATTCATAACAAATCAGTCTTTAAAAACTAAAGAAAAAGTAAATAATCACTTTTTAGAGCACTCTTGAAATTTGTTTTTCTCCATTCACTTTGTACACAAATCTCCCCATTGACATTGTGTGTAAATGTCCCATACGTAACATGTTGTCCCATACGTAACAATTTTTTAATTAACTTTTAATTAAAAAGTAAACTCTATTTTGAAACTTTTTGGGGTATAACATTTTCATACTTTATAAATTAGAACTTCCCAGAGATGCAACAATACAAGTATTGTATTATGAGAAATAACTGAAAAAAAACATTCTCAAAATGTTACGTATGGGACATTCCGTCCTTGGACAAGACCTAATTTGCATAATTAATTAGATGACATCACTTCTTTTCCCCAAAAAGTTATAAGATGTTAGGGGGTCCATGTCCCACCTATGACTAAATCTCACAAGTTTTTGTTTTTTTTCTATGAGTTTTTATAATTGTCCCATACGTAACGCCCATTTTACCAATTATGCAAATTAGGTGCCCCAAATTAGCATAAATATGCATATTATCAAATTTTTCCTAATGAAATTTTAAAATTCAACATTTGGGCTTTCTTACCCCACCAAAGATAACTTCTTAAATTAAAGATGAAATTTTGCCTTCTAGGGTGACCTTTTCTTGGACTTGCCCAAGAAAGGTAATGATTCATAGAATACAAATATACCAAAAATATTCTACATACATGTATATCTCCTTCCATTTTTTAGAAATATTAGATAAAAATCAAAGAAACTGCTCCTCCAAAGTACGCTTCGATTAAGCACCCCACGTCGCCTGGAAATGATGACGTCATGTTGTGTCTGGAGGGTTGCGATTCCATAGGTTTGTGTACAAAAGCATTGGGTATTTTCTTCCATTTCTATATTATGAATCCAATTTTTTTTTTCGTTTTCAGATGAAAATGGCACTCACAATTATTCACTGTTCAAATTGATGGAAACCTACAACTATTCACTACCTTTTTTGTGATTTCTTTGTTTGGCTCTTATTGGACCTAAATTGCTATGTCAGGAAAAGTTGTTATACATGATCTGAATGCAGATAGAATTGGAATCTACGCCAAATAAGCAGGAAATAAAATATGGCAAAAACTAGTTAAAAACTGTAGATTTCATAATTTAAGCGTGTAGGAAAAAATATATGTGATATCACTCTGTGATGGAAGTGAAGAAAATGAAATGCGTAATCTGGAAAGCAAAAAAATAACCCAGTTTTTCTGTGTACAAACCTATGGAATCACGACGCTTCTTACACAACGTGACGTCACGGTCTCGATGCATTTGAAAAGCACAATAAAGCCTATTTTCTAAGCCGGGTTCGAAGCCCGATAATTGGAATATTCTTAAGCAAAATACTCAGCTGGGAAGGGTGAAAATGAATAAAGCTCACATTGCTGTATTTAGTAGCTTATAAGCTTTCGATTGGTATTTAATTTGTCAATTTCATTTTTGGGTCCGGTCTGGGTCTTTAAGAAACATCTACAGAAAACATACATGTAGAATTGCAAGTCATCTTGAAAACATGTTTTTGAAAAAATATGAGAATCCATTATATGACATATATCTAAAGGAGATGTTGAAGTAGTCCATGCTGCAACCAGTAAGCCTACATGTACATGTACATGCATTTTCTAAATGTTTGGATTTGATATGGTTTCATATACCCTCAGTATGTTGGAAAAATTATACTTCCACAAATTTTTATTTCATTAATTTAACAGGAAAAAAAGCTAGAGATACATGTATGATAAATGGGATTGGGGGAGGGGTTGGTGGAGAAAAGCACTTGGCTCCAAGAGAATGAGATAACCAGATTATATTCTTTGCCACTATGCATTGCTTCTGGTGTACAGCGGATGTAAAGGCCATCCAACATTTTAGGCCTGTTTTCACGAGGCAAACATGCAGTCTTTCAATTTCAGATCCTGCATATCATCATAGTTTTCATTTCAAAGGACTACATGTATTCAGCTAATTCCTTAACAGTGATTTCCCACTGACAGTGCAGACCATACTATTTCAACATTTTCCAAGTCCTGTCAAGGCATTTTTTTCCATAATATAATCTAACAAAAATAATGACCTAGGCCCATAGTATTAGTCTGCTGTGCAAACCCTTCACTCGAGTAAAGGGTCTGAATGTGTAGCCTACTCTTGCCTTGTGTACTGCAGGCAAGTATTGTATGTGCTAGTCTTTGCAAGGAGATACACTTACTGGTCAAATTTTCAATCAGGGTAAATGTGCCTGCAGACTAACTCTGTGTTTACACATTGACTCGGCTCGGGGTTGAACACGAGAGCCGTGCTAAACACGGCAATTTTATGCTGTGTAAACGCGATCAGAGTGATCCGCGAGCCGTGTCGAACACGGCTTTATCGATCCTACAAAATCGAAGGTTTCAACCTGCGACCCGAGTCAGACACGGCAATTTTTTCATGTGTAAACAGGAAGCCGTGTCGAACTCTCTTGACCTAGGTCACTGCGCGCGCTTTCACTTTTGGCATTGTTGTCGTTCGCACGGACAAAATTTGATTCGGGCGGTGAATTTCCCGCGTTTAATTTGCGACGTCATAATTCTTCTTCCGTTCGAGAACGGCGAGCCGTGTTGAACTCGCCTTTTTATATGTACGTATGAACGCGATCTCTGATCCCTTCTTCGCATTGTTCAACCCGGCTCGCGGATTCAACACGAGAGCCGAGTCAATGTGTAAACACGGTATAATTGATCATGGGGTTGATTTCTATGATTGATTGCATTAAATATTGCTTTATTATCACTTGTAAAAATCAGCTCTATAATCAATCGCTAAGCCTAAATGTATCAGAGATCCAGTTTATCTTTAAGATGGAAAAGGGGAGTTTTCAACTCCCCTCACGGCAGAGAGATGAACTGGTCCATCATAATTAGGGCTAGCGGGAAAGCATCTCACATGTCGGTATGTTTCCTTGAATCTCCTCATAATCCATTCATCTTTCAGCCGAAAATACGTGTGAGAAAATGCAGCCGCTATGTCCACTCACTAGATATAGTGCATGACCTTTATCCTAGCATTAAAAGCTACATGTGTTCCAGACTTCTACAGTTGTGGTGTTACAAAATCATAGAATTACATTATATAGAATATATTGTCCATTTTGCATAGTAAAGCATTTCTTGTGATTTCATATGTAAATGGGTTTTAAAAATGGGAACTCCGCATGTTCAGGGAGGAATAAAACCTTTTTTTCGCAAATTAATGAAGATGAGTGCATTTAATACCCTCATTAGTATACCAAATAGGATGTGTATGTAACTCTTTGTGAAATAAAGCAAAACAAATATTTGACATCAAATAATGCCCTTTTCTGTGTCATGCTTGGAAAAGATTTTTTCTGTATTAGAACACTGGTGTACAGATGGAAAGCATGGGATCTCCCCCCCCCCCACAAAAAAAAAAAAATAAGAATAATCAGGTTCCATATCCATGAATAAAAAAGGAAGAGAACATGAATAAAAGGAAATTATTTGTTATTATTTCAAAATATATTGCAAAAAAAGAATGTCATTTCAATATGCCAAAAATTTGCTCACTTGCTTCATTTGCTCACAACTTTTTAGAAATTTTCCTACATATGCATAAGCAACATTGTGCCTCCTCAAATTTTTTGGCTCATTATGCCACCGCCATAAAATTCATATTGATCAACTTTTCGTAGGGGTGGACTTGGCTTGAAAAGTGATTTTACAAAATTCTTCTTTAAAATGCGACATGCCATTTGTTTCCAAATAACATTGATCAGCAGGATTTAACCGGGTTGGTACAATGTCACATCTGAGAGGATCCCCACCCCCCCCTCACCTTCAGGAGGGAGATTCTATGGTAGAAAAATCAGCCATTTTCAAAACACTTTTCAACCAACTGTCCAAACAAATGAGGCACTTCTGTTTTGTGGTAATATTAAAGTACTACAGGGTAATCACGTGAAAAAAGGACTACCAACAAAGATTTTTTTTTTTCATGGTTGAATTAGAGGTGAAGATGTTTCCTGTCTTACGGGACATTTCTGAGTCTCGCATGACAAACAACAAAAACACCTTAATAATTCACCTGTAATCAAGCATTGTTTGTTGGGAATCAGCTTTTCACATCACTACCCTCTTTGATAAGAAAGACAATTTTACTGGTAAAGTGTTCAGTTAAGAGACTATAAATTGTTGTCAAAATGTCCGTACCGGTACGACACATTCGGAATCGCCCAAGAATGTGAAGCTTCACCCCCCCCCCCCTCCCCACTCGTCGTCTCTTTCACTCTCCATACATACAGGGCAGGTGTGTGGGTTCAGAAAGCAAGAGAACTAATTTCCTGTTGATTTGTGTTTCATCTTGGACTGTTCCGCATCAATTGACTCATTTTCCTTTTCAGTCTAAAAGGCAAGGTCAAACAAGTCCAAAATATTGTTCAGAAAATATCCTGCTGGATTTATCATTATTTGCTCCAAGGTGTTTTGGTGTGATAAAATTATAACATTGATTTGTTTATTAATAATATTCAAATGTCACTGCAGATATGTTCAGGTACAGTATGCATAATAAACGTATGGTATGTCAATTCAAGAAAAAAATGTATATCCATAAATTTATTGATTTCTTGACAATTTGGTGTGTTCTATTTGTATACAAAGGATATTTTACAAATTTCCTGTATAAAAAATTATGACACTGATGGATTTCCATAGATACGATTGATTGGATCAATCGTAACTCTTTGTAACACGGTGCCATAAATACAGACCATTTTGTCAGTCAAACCACGGTAGTTAGGGACTTAGGGTTCTAGTTTTGACTTCTTCCCAGTGTCCTTGTCACCCCCCCCCCCCCAAGTTCTGAAATCCACTGTCCTATTCCAGGGTAGGGTCATTCCACAGGGTTGGGGCAACAGCACTTTTTTGTGTTCCTTATGAATTGTTAGCTTTATCCTGAAAATGTGTTTGGTGTTTTGATGTTGCAATGTGGTTTTGTTGGAAGGCAGTTATGTAAGCAATTACTTGATGCAGAAATAAAAATGTTGAACTGCAAGAATTGATGGTGAGACTTTAAATGATGATGTCCAGACTCTTTTTTGGGGTACCAAGTGTGACATCAAAATGGTCATTTTCAGTTGAAGATATCTAATCAAAAGATAAACTTAGTCAAATTCAAATGGCCATAATTGATAAAGCAACATTTGTTTAATAACAAAACAGTAATGGGATAGCAAATGAAAAGAGGCTTCATATCATAAATCATTCCTACAACTCGGCATACCACCGTTACATGCGATGTCCGCGTTGATTTTTTTCTGTAACGGCGGTAAAGTGGTAAATAACTAAAAGTCAGATATCATTTTTTCCAAAGTTATGTGTCAGAAATAAAGGGTAGGCAGTAAGCAACTTTTCATCAAAAGATTAGCTTTGAAAACCTATGATAATGTCATTTAAATTAATCGAGTGTCGCCGATGTTTTGGGCGATGTCCGGGTCAAATTTGTAACGGTGGATCACATTTCATCGCGTATGTAAGAAGGAGACACCGGAGAAGAGACCGTCGTTGTATCAGACGGACGGGATGTTAGCCGCGATCCACATGCACATGAACAGCCACGATGTCGGGCTTTTTGAAGCATCGCAGTTGGGAATCTTCCTGCGATGTCCGTGAAACGGTGGATTGGATCTCCACGATGTTTTCCCTTTCAAAGCAACGTAAGTACGGAGATTTATCCCGATACTCGTATTTTGAAATCTTTAAAATGTGGAACTATATTACCATGCAGAAAGTGTTTTTAAGTTTGAAAAATCTCGCTAATTTTCCATTATCTTTCACTTCGGTCCCACATGTAGCTTCTTGTGTAAGTAAAATATGTAAATTAAGACATCGCCGTGTTTGTTTCCAGATTTGCTGAATGGTTCCAAAGAAAATGTTTTTATTACTGTGATTCCGTGCAAACATGTTTTGAATGGTAGCTGACATGATTCAATCGTAATTTAGTTGATTTTTTTACACCGAAATATGTTGATTCAATAGGCCAATGGATACTCAGAAACAGCTCTTTCACTGGTGATCATGACGATCACGATGACATCTCAATTTGGTACAAAATTTCTCCTTGTTTAAATTGGCTCCTACTGATTCTAGGAAATATGGGTATCAAAGACCTGAGGATCAAATTTGAATTTGCAAAAAAAATGAGAATTTAGAACCAGTGGCAGCGCCACGGGGAGGCAGACCCCCCCCCAAAAAAAAAAAAAAAAAAAAAAAATTTCTGCTCGTCAGCTGATCCCAGCCCGAAAGGAGGGGGGGGGGGCAAAATAATTTTTCTGTTACTACCCCCTACACATAGTAGATGTGCTTTGTGTATGATGAAGCATGGGAATAATTCAATTACTAGTAATTCTTAGCTGTAGGCCTAACCTTCCCAAAACTTTTCATCTTGTTGAATGTTGGTATACTTTTCAGCACTTATTCTTTTTCCCTCATTTCTTTCTCCGTTTTTTCAATTGTATTTTTTAATTTCTATATATTCAATTGTTAGGGACTTTTTCAATCGTATTTTAATTTTTATTTATTCAATTGTTAGGAGAGGGGGTGGGTATTTGTTTTATCAGAAAGCAAAAGCCTGTGTGATTGTTTTCAATGTGATTTCTTTATTGCAATATATAACGACATTTTAAAAACATGTACAAGTGAACAAAAGAAAATGTGACACAATCAAGTTTGTTTCACAAGAGTTTATTTGCTGTATCAAAAGGTAAATTGCAGATTTGAATTCCATTAATTCATTTAATTCCAATAAAACATGAATATATTATGTAATTGCTTGAACAATTAAACTTCAGAGATGAAAATTAAATAGGATGGTCATACAGAACTAAATGGAATTGTCAAGAACCACCCTTGATTATAATGCAGAATAAAATTAGATTAAATTCATCCATTGAGAAACGAAATTGAAGTAAAGATAATTTATGAAAAGGTACAGGTAATGGGCAAGTAATTGTATTGTCAAAACAAAGTAGAACACAAAAGCAAATACAAAAATCCTTGTATAAAACATAACTTTATATTTAATTTATGAAATGATGAATTCTATTTGCTATGAAAAAATACAAAGTGAGGGTTCTTGTGTATTTTGCAAGAACAGATCAGATTCCTTGTCATTGCCCTAGTAATCCACCCCCCTTACTTTAATGAGAAAATGTCAAGACATGTACATGAGTAAATGATTTCATATAATATAAAATATCGTGGAAACAATCCAGCAAGTTTTGTTGATTAAAATGTAATAATTTGAATTGTGTAAAAAAAATAGTCAAACTTCCAAATACTATTTTTCTCAAATAACTACAGGTAGCCTCTGTTGAAGGTTAAAATGTATATCTTCAGTACATGAAGTGTCAATCTGGTGACCTGTACTCCTGGCCTGATGGCGAGGCACAATTCTACCTCTATCCATTGGGTCACCGATCTTCTTGAAGTTCATAAACTTGTAACCTGAATGCAGAGAGAAATATTGCATGTTATTTCTAATAGTCAGGTTTAGTGTACAGTGTAATACATTTTTTACATTTGCCAGTAAGAAGTTTACCATATAGTTTTTAACTAAAGGAAAAGATTGTACTTTGCAGTTTTATACTTGAACATTTATTAGAATAGCTTAGTAGAAATAGTACATTTTACTCTCTCATTCACAACTCTATGTTCAAACAACAGGTGTAAGTTTTTTTATTCAATTTGTCCACTAAGTACTTTACAATTGTCCTTTTGGCATGCTGGAACTTAATGTTTTATCCAATGCATCTATTCCAGTGATGACATGATTATATTTTAATTAAAGTCACTTAGAACTACATTACCATGTAACTGAGGTAAAACAAATTAGAGTAAACAAATTGAACAAGTTATGTGTGTAAGGTATTAATGCACTGTCCATGAATTGCATGCCAACTTTGTCTTGTTTTGTCTTGAAAAACCATAGCTTAGAAGAACTAAACTAGTACCTTTTCCCTACATCTTTTTCACCCGAGTATTGTATCAAAGGTATCAAAATTATAATCGTGTACATGTACATGTATGAATAAAAAAAAAATTTACCTGTTCATTGATATGCATTTCAGAAGCTTGCCTGTAGATGTTGTATTTCTACACTTGAGTAAGATGAGTTAACTCGCATTTAGTGTGTTGATAAGTAGAATGTCAAGTCATACTATTCAATATGACCATTACAAGGACAAGGACTGATGTCCATGTAACGGTGGTATGTACATTTGAAAGTGATATCTTGAAGGAGATATTTTAAAGTAATAAAAGATTTGGAGATCATAAGCTAGCACTCTTGTTTTTTTCCCTTTAGACAGAAACATATGTTTCAAGAGATAGACGGAAGTGGAACCTTGAGGATTACCGTAGTATTATTTTAAATATAATTTATCAATAATTTTGTACATTTTTCCTTGTTTAAACTCTAATTTAAATTGCTTTTATTTGCACAGAATTTGACATGAAAAATGTTTTTCTTTAGTATAATCAATTGATCTTGTGCAAATATTCTGAGGCATAAAGTGGAATTTGGTGTTTATTGGCCATTAATGGACCTTAACTTAACAATGCTTCAAAGTATACCTCTGTTACTGAGACATGATGTCCATGTAACGGTGGTATGTACATTTGAAAGTAATATCTTGAAGGAGATATTTTAAAGTAAAAAGATTTGGAGATCATAAGATAGCACTGTTTCGTTTTTTCCCCTTTAGACAGAAACATAAATGTTTCCAGAGATAGACGGAAGTGGAAACTTGAGGATTACCGTAGTATGATTTAAAATATAATTTGTTCATAATTTTGTACATTTTTCCTTGTTTAAACTCTAATTTAATTTGCTTTTATTTGCAAAGAATTTGACATGAAAAATGTTTTTCTTTAGTATAATCAATTGATCTTGTGCAAATATTCTAAGGCACAAAGTGGAATTTGGTGTGTAATGGCCATTAATGGACCTTAACTTAACAATGCTTCAAAGTATACCTCTGTTACTGAGACATGATGTCCATGTAACGGTGGTAACACCAAAATAGAAGGTTAGGCCAGAAAGAGTAATTGAGTTTTTCCAAAGAGAATATTCCATTCTGTTGAGGCATGACTTCTCTCAACTATTTAGTTCTACATGCCATCATAAATTCAATTTTCTAGACTGGTGAGAAAAAAGAATGACACAGAACATGGCACTGGTATACACACAGAGCATCAAGTTCCATTTATTGATGCTTAAATCTATCAAAATATATATGCCATGTTGGAAAGTGTGGAATAAAGTGACTAACAATGTAGTTAGCAACATATTTATCAAGAGTAATGGAGATCAACCCCTTTATTTTGACAGTGGGAGAGCATAGTCTTAGCAAGGATGATAAATGATGTCCATGTAACGGTGGTATTTTGTCAAATCTTGTTTCTCAGTTTACTCCAATATGCAGGGTGGTATCAAATGCCTGTAAGTGGATTTAGTTGAAGGATTGTCCCATGAAACATATAAGAAATAAAACATTTCATTTATTACATTTCTATTTTTTGACCCTGATGTCACAATTTTTGCCCCAACCCCATGGAATGACCCGGTAGGAAATAATTTGCATTCTAGGTCTTTAAAAAAAAATCTCTTCACTTTGGGGTCATTATTTAATTTGGAGGTTTATTTCTTTCAATTAATGGGTATCAAAATTTATGCGAACATCACTATTTTGCCATGGGTTTTCTACATATTCTTAAATATTGTTTGTAGCAAGACTTTAATGGGGCAAAAGTGAAAAGATGGTCGTCCAAATGCATGCAATTTGGGGGGTTGGAGGGGGTGGGGGATTACGGGCTGTCATGAAGGCAAAATTGCCCTACAGTATGCTGGCTCTAACTACAGTACTTTTTGGTGCAGGTCTATTTTGAGACCATTCTTTCTTTCATGATAATCACATTCAATGTTTCTCCTCATTAATTTGTGGGAAAGCCTACAAGTAGTTACAGGAAGGATGGAATCCCTACAGTAATTTGTTTTTTGTTTTTCCTTTTTTTAGACAGTATTTTTTTTTCTTTTTTGTTTTTAGATGGTCCTTTTGTTAAAAGCTCGCAGTTTATGCAGAATCTGTGCAGATCATTATACAAAAAGGGAAAGCCACATATAGCAGACTTGCCAATTCTCAGTAAAATCTGAAAAGGTTTATTAATAGGCATTGGCTTTCTGATCTAAATAATAGATGATCTTATAATGAATGTAGAGCAGCAACAGGGCCGTCTGGTGGCAGGAACACTAAAATGTCACAAATGTGGCCACACTGAAAGTGAAAACAGACTTTAATTGAGCAAGCGTCTAAAAAAAAATGGCAATATTTAATAGCTCTTTATCACCTCTGCACCGCTGAATGCCCCATACCACAGCGAGATTAAAACTGCCTAAAATCACACCATGCACTCTAGATGTACCTGTCTATCCTTCACATGGCAGTCTGAAATTACAGTCACATCTCCATCCTTGTTGCATGCACACCAGGGGCTCGTTGCATAAAACTTTTGCTTTAAAAAAACTCTGGCAATTTTTGGCCAGAGCTTTTTAATCTGCAATTTTCAATGGCATAACTTTGTTTGCCAGAGTTTTTTTATGGCACAGGTTTTATGCAATGGGCCCCAGGAGGGAGGGGCCTGTTCGACCACAACACAAAGCTTAGCAGTGACCGTAAAACATTTTTCTACGATTGATTGCATTGACTACTATGTACAAGCAATCATGAAAATCAAGTAATGACTGAAACCTTTGTAATTACAGGACACAAGAGATGACAATAGAATAAAGAACATCATTACAGCCTCACTTTTAAAACTGTCTCAAATACATGTAATTCCCAGTGACTCCAGGAGTAGGAAATAAGAATAATTCTTGTTGAAAAAATAAGGTTGTTTTATCCTCATAGATCTACATGTCCCCATTTTCACTTCCTTCCTTTTGACCTAATTACATTTACATGTAATGTATATTTCAACCATGTTGTCTCTCTAGCTCCCCTCCCCCTCCCCTTCTGTCTGATGTATCTCAGCCATAACCATTCGTTTTACAGTTCGAGTGTTTGCATCCATTCTCTTCCTATTTCTAAATGTCAAGTCAACCCTCCAAATCCTCCAATGTATATTCCAGCATCAAAATATATTGGAGGCAAATGATCCAATATTTACTTTTTGGCTATGGGACCTGCATAAGATTACACAACATCAAATATCTAAAGAAAGAGTGACGTTAATAGAAATTTGAAAGTAATCTGTTTGAAAAGTAAACATTGCCCAGACTGTCTTCCCCATGTGTGCATGTGCACAAATTTTAAAGGCCAAAACAGCCCATCATATTCAAATATAAATTGATTAATGTGGATTAAATGAAATGTTCATAAGAATTGTTATGAAAATCCACTTGTGGGCAAGTCCATGAACTTGCATGTGTTATGTATCAATGGGACATTTCAGGGGCTGTTATGACCTGAAAATTGTATTAAAGGGTTGCTCCAGGCTGAAAATGTATACAAAAGAGTAAAATTCACAAAGCAAAGTGCTGAAAATTTCATCAAAGTCTCATCACAAATACCAAAGTTATTAAATTTTAAGATTTAGCAATATTGGCATGTTGTCATAAACATTCATACATGTACATGTATGTAGGTACATGTAGTTTGATTTATTGTCACATCCCCACTTTCCTTTTTTAATGAAATCATAATCATTTCAATTTTCATGTGTGAATGGTTTGTCTCCATTATTAAGGTCATGTCCACCCCAGAAAATGTTGATTTGAATAAGAAAAATCAAACTAGCACAACACTGAAAATTTCATCAAAATCGGATGCAAAATAAGAAAGTTATGAGATTTTAAAGTTTCAATTATTTTTCGAAAAACAGTGATACATGTATGCACAACTGAGAGACATGCAAATTAGATAATCGATGATGTCCCTCACTCATTTTTTCCTTTGTTTTTAATTGTTTGAATTATACAATAAAGTGCATATAAAAAAGGGACAGATTTGAAAAGTCTATAAAATTTTTGTTTCAAATTATGATGTCTATATTTTGGTGTTAATAGGTGCTCTAAGGTCTTATCTTTCAAATGCTTTAAAAAAAAATTTCACTTCGTTCATGCTTGAGCGAACATGGAATGTTTTTGTCTAGGGTTAAAAATGAGGCTTGCGCCAAAATGGCATAAAATAAAAAAATATGATGATCGGACTTCTTGCTAATTAGCAGACTTCCTCTTATCCTTTTCATTATCTTTGCCATAATTTTCAAATCATGCGGTCAAAATTATTTTCAGATCTATTTATTTAGTTAAATTGTTCTGTTGTTGTTTCTTTTTAATATGCTCTCTGTTAGCTTTGAATATTCCTTCTTCAAGCTAAAACAATTTTCAACCAAAGTATGGGAGAGCATGGATTTTTTTTTCAAATCCTTTCAATGTGTGCTACAAAGGTTATGGTCCCTTTTGAACAGTGCCACACAGATGGGTGGGAGCTCGGGATGCCCCCCCCCCCCCCTCATTTAAAAAAAAACATGACCAAGAAAAAAAGTGGACAGGAAATAAAAGGAAAGATAGAAAGTAAAACATGATATGATTTTCTGAATATTAGGTCAAAATCTATCACAAGATTTGATATTATAATAAATATTTGGGTGCTCACTTCGCTTGCTCACAACTTTTTCAATACATTTTATCCGATCTGCCATATCTAGCTCCTTCAAAATTGACTCAATACACCATTGTCATTGAAAGACATGAATCCCTTCTTGTGTTTCCTGTCAAGCAATTTAAAGTGGTCAAAGAATCAATGGCCCCTTGAAAAAAAGATACACGTCTTTTAAAGGTACATAACATAATTTGTTTCATATATTAAAGGATTTGAATAATCTTTTTTAACCCCCAACAAAAACGTCCCGTGTTCGCTCAAGCATGAACAAAATTCATTTTTTAAATTACATTTCAAAGATAAGACCTTAGAGCACCTTTTAGCACCAAAATATAGACATCATAATTTGAAACAAAAATTTTAGACTTTCAAATCTGTCCCTTTTTTTTTTACTACGCACTGTATTTCATTTTTTACAAATTTGACAAGAAGGACGAAGTCCAACTTGACTTTAAATATAGTGTTTATAAACAATACTAATTCCACATGTTCAAGGAGGAATTAGTTGTTGATTCATTTTGCAATGAGGAGAAAATTAAAATATTTCATACTTCAATTAATAAAATACAAAAGAAATAGTGAGTGGATGACGTCATCAGTCTCCTCCTTTGCATACAGACCAGGATGTGCATATACATGTTACTGTTTGTGAAATATCAAGCGAAACTTTAAAATGTCATAACTTTCTTATTTTACATCCGATTTTGATGAAATTTTCAGTGTTATGATTGTTGGATTTTTCTCTTTATATTCAAATCAACTTTTTGTTGGAGTGGACTTGTCCTTTAAAGTATCATACAACATAGATTTGCATTAACAATGTATATATTTTCTGACAGAAATATGGGCCTATTTTGCTGAATTTCAATCTTGTTCGATCGAATGTTGAGGTTTGTGTATTGTGGATGATCGTCGATGGCTAGTTCTCAACTAGGTACCCGTTCACTAGGTTTACCTTAATGAGAGCTAGCCGTCTGTAACGCGGCGAAGAACAATAGAAAACAAGATGGCGGCGTAAACATCGGGCAAGTCTCTTCCGCCTATTCATGATATTTTTCTCATTTTTTGATGAATTCTTGTTCAAAAATAACGAGAGCGTAGAAATGTCAGAAATGAAGTTTTATCCCATGTACATGATCTTTTAGAAGGAAAGTAGAAATCTCGGGGGATGAAAGTTTCAAGTTTTGGCTTCCTTTGTGTGGGTCTATGAGATAGGATCCCTGGCTTCGTATGAGAGTAACCTTACGTTAGTGAATGATTTTTATTCTCTAAAAGCCGCCTGGCTACCCGTTCCTACCATGCTGAGGCTTTATGACGCACCCCGGTAAATGACCGACTTTGACGCAACCTATTCTGATTCTCCATGCTATGACTGACCAAATGCCTCCATGACGGTACCCTGGCCTGAGTCACTACTTGTTGGTAAATGACCCACCCATGACCCACCCATTCCCGGGGGTCGAGGGGTGCGTCTTACAATTGATAGGTGTATTAGACCTTCATCCATACCATCATTCATGGTAAGTGCTAGACAGCTGGCAGCCGTCTGTTTCGAGGAGTTTTTTAACATTTTTTTTTCTCCTCGTACATAGACGGCTCGCTATCGTGCAGCCACCATTAGGGGACTTGCCATGCAAAATCCCCCCTTCGGGGCTCTTCAATTTTTGTCTTTAATGAATAAAAAATTTGAAAATTAACGCACCAAAATGCAAATTTATATTCCCTCTTGGCATTAGGCCCTAATTGCCAAAAAACAGAGAAAAATAAAGTTGAAAGGGACAAAAACAGTGACTTACCTCGGCTGTCGCGCAGACTCACTTCCCCGTTTTATCTGATCTTAAGTACATAAACATATGGCCATTGAGTCCCTGTACAGATCGCGCTAGAACTTCGGTCTCTGTATTTGGTGAGTGTAGCCAACGGAGTTCAGCTGTACAACCAACAAAACAGAGGCCGAAGCTTTTGGTCTAGGTATGTGCATAATTTCTCTTTTCACAATTCATTTGGAGAAATATTTAGACCATAAATCATGCTAGTCCCGTGAGTATGGTCAAATACACGGTAAATACATGGGGCCTGTTGCATGACGAGATGAGCGATACATAGGAACTTCCTAGGACCCACCCATGGGTTCATATCGTCTCGCGAGCGAAGGATTATCAGTCATACGCACGCGACACACCACTACACTTCGAAAATACAGTGGGCTTTTGCCCACATAAAATATTATGTATAAATAAATATTCCACATCCTGCTATGACACTTACCGAATCATTTAGATCCTTCCGTGACTTCTCCTTGAAGTTTCTTTCTAAAAATATGTATATTTTCTTGATCTTTAGTGAAGATTTTACGGAGATAGAAATCAGTCAGCGTTGATATCAATTTTCTCCTGAAGAGGGCGCGCGATTTATATTCATATCAAAGACACGACAAGGGAAAGAATAGGCACCTACACTATTTTACACGCATATCGACGCAAGGCATTACGCAAAGTCCGTGAAGTGTCCAATCTTTTCATTGTATAGACTTTGGTATACCGTATACGTATTATTGACGTTCGTCAAAGCTTGTACTGCTGGTTTCTTTCCAGGCACGTATATCATTTTCATTTTTTTTTTACCAGTCATCTTTTTAAATTAATGCAAATGAGTGTTATCATCACCAATAATAATCATTAATTATGTTTTTTGAAGGCATTTCATTAATTGGTGCCCATAATTAGTAAATTAATCATGAGGATTGCGCATTCAAAGAATTTAGATACAGTTATAAAATTACCGAGGAGCTGAATCAAGGTTGTGAAATTATTAGCGCCACCAACGGGCTTCCTTGTATTTCCTTGGAAGAGACAAGCGAAGTCACTTTCGAGGCCGAGGTAAGCAAAATGTGCTTTTTTTATCGGATTATTATTTTATTATTATATATAGCGAGAAGGAGCTTCGGCAAATATTACTTCAGCAATGAAGCGATGTTTGCCGACTACTTCGAAATCCAGGGTCAAACACGGTCTATTGTACGAGGTTAGTACATACTAACCTCGTACAATGTGTGAGTGCCTAGGACCATTCTTCCGAGATAGGAAGATTGGCGACAAATCAGCGCTTTCCGTTTCATGAAGGCAATTTTGTCTTCCAAGTCCGCGATATCGTTTGATATCGATAGTGTGTGTGTGTGTGTGTGTGAGTTTTGTCAGACGTGTATCAATCAGATATGATTATTTACGTCTGGGACCGACCTTTAGCGTCACCATCCGAAAGACGTGACCAGGGCTCGAACCTCGACATCAATTTGTAACTTCCCCACAGCTTGGATTACAGGCGCACGCCACAACGCCCAGTTAAATAGTATCGGAAAGATATTTAGTCTTCATCGTCACCTGAACCTTTTATTTATAATGACGATTTTTCATAAAATCATTTATTTCAATAAAAGGAGATCAAATGATGTTTTAATTTTATTACTGATTGTAGAATTTAAGTAAGGAGCTTAGTTTAGGAGGTAAAAAGAGAAAAAACTTTAAAGATTCACAAACATAACTGAATAAAATCGAATTTTTTATTATTTCACTTATTTAGTATTTTAGAACATGTACGGGTGTCCTTTGGTCTTGGACTCTGGTCGGACAAAAGTGCTGGTGTTATAACAAATGGGAGCCCACGGCCCACACTGACACTTTACCATCGGTGAAAGAGGATTACAGTCAAATGTCAGAAATTGTTGAATAAATCCCCAGAAACGACGGTTATTCCTGTCTAGGTTATGTCGAGCCTTGATACGAGTGCATAGGCCTAGTTAGTTCAGCTTCCGCGCTGCGAGCTGCGCTGCGATGCAGCAGAGCGAACGCCAATCCGCGACAGCGGGCGGCTGCCGGCTTGGCCCAAGCCTTGGCTTTGCTTTGATGTACGGCACGGTACTCACCCAAGAAAAGCATCAACGAAGAAACAAAAATTAGATATCTCAGTCCCATCCTGGAAGATTTCTGCCAACTATTTCGTGACAAGATCTTTCAAAATTTCGGCTTCTGATATGAGAATTACGGTCCAAGAACAAGATGAAGATGAAATCTTCCAGACGACGTCATCAACTGTCATCAACTTCTTCCAATTCTAAGAAATAGAGGGCGCATTAGCAAAGCTCTCTCGGATGGATCGATCGGAGAGAGATGGGGGGGAGGGGGGGGGGGGGGGGGGGGGGGGGGGCTTGGGGTATGGGGGTATTGGAGGTGAGTGTGTAGCGACGTTTTTAGGCAAAATAACCTTCCTCTAATTGACCTTTCATTCATTTTTTTTGTAAAATTGTGTGCAAAATATATTATTTCTATTCTGTTCAGGCAAAAAAGAAATCTTTTACAAAGTATGTCTTTTTATTTGTCGATCGATGTGATATGATTTTTTTTCTGCTTTCACATTGTTATGGAAGAGAAATTGGGCAGTTACATGTAACTTCATTCTAATCATTCTGAAAATTTGCAATTTCATTGATATTGACATATCATTTGTTTCGTATACATGTACAAAATCTTGATTTATATGAATTGTGGTTGTAAACTTATCGATTTGAAAGACGAAGAAAATGAAATATAATTCAAAACAAAAAAATACAGTACGCTGTTCCATTTATTGTGGACAAGTTTTGGACATTACAAATTTTAGAATTATAAATGAAATGGTTTTGGAAGTGAGGAGCAAACGTTTTTGTTTAAAAAATCTATGAGATTTTATTAATCTAGTGGCCGGCTATTTACAAAATCACTGAGAATCTATAATTGAGATTAGTTTGAATCTGTAATAGTAATTTAGAAATCCTTTTTAGAATACTATTAGTACCCTATTGAATCCATTCCGTACTTTAATTCAATTAACTATCATGCTGAAAAAAATATTGTTAAAAAGAATAGTCTAGAAAACAAGGCGACCTGTCATCTAACAAAAAAAAGGCAATGAAAAAATCCCACCCCCCCCCCAAAAAAAAAAAATGATAGAGACACTGAGAAAGCAATACACACACCGTGAAAAAAAAGGAAATTTTGGGGCAAAAGATCAACAACACCCCCCCCCCCACAATTGTATTTAGACAGCTTGTGGCTGAGATTTTGATTGACCAGATTCGCCCAGTTAGCGCTCTAGGAAATTTTCCAACCGTACAGAAAGAATATCACTTGATTCTTAAAATGAAACGAAGAACCCACACAGTGAGTCCCACACAGTCCTCTCCATGAGGGGAAAATTTGATGATTTTTCTTTCGAGCGAACAAAAACGAGTTTGAGGAAAAAGAACGGAAGAAGATGGAGTGAGATCTATTTCTTAATTTTTTAAAGAAGAACAACAACAACAAGGAGAAGAAAGAAAGTAAGAAAGTAAAAAAAAGAAAGAAAGAAAGCTCGAGTTAGGCGTAAATGTTTATTTTAGCCTACCTTTGCTGCATGCTTTGACACAAACTTTTAATGCAGAGTATATAGGCCAGCCTACTTACAAAACTTCTTTCCATGACTGACCTGTTTGTTGTTGTTATATGTTTGAGTGCTTGCTTGTAAGGGCCGGGTCGCGGAAACGATGGGGATGCTGAGCCCCCCCCCCCTACACATACTTTCTTTTAACGTAAAAACTGTAAGATGATCATCATGTACATCTTAGATCTAATAGTGTTTTTTGCATGATCACACACACATATTATGTTTTTTAAGGATTTCATTCAAATAAACTCAAGATAAATACAAATAAAATTGACAAATCTTCATTTCATATCAATAACAAAATACGAAAATATTTACAAAAAAAGAAGCAAATAATGAAATACCTTTAGAATATATATACATGTAAAATTAACTCAGCCCCGACCCTCAAGTATAAAGATTTGAAGAAAAAAAAATCAACATATTATTGTTGCACCCCTAATATATTTTACATAGTTACAGTTTCTACATACAATGAAAAAAAGTACATTGACATAATACACCCACTCACCCCCCCCCCCGCAACCAACACACACATACATTAACACACATAAACATTTGATTTTGACATGGGTACAAAAACAATCTGCAAATCAGACTGACACAAAAGCACTGGCGTAAATCCGTGTTGATGGGTGGGGGGGATGACTGAAATATTTTGGCATTTTTTTTGCAATCATGTTTTTAGATATGCAAGGAATTGTCATTGATATGTCCACACTGGCGTTCCGTGGGTCACGGCATTGTGGGGGCACCAGCAAATTTTTTGTATCACTGAGTGAGCGCGCGAAGCGCGAGCTGATTTTTTTTTATATTCACACCTAAAAAGGGACATTATAATCAAATTCATGTAATCATGATAGGTACCTGTCTTGCTAAACAATGCGAGCGCGAAGCGCGAGCTGAAATTTTCGTATATTTTGACCACAAACAGCGAGATTTTAAGGAATATATTTTAGGAATCCATTAAGAGTATGCATATCTCACCATAGTCATCTAATGCGAGTGCCAAGCGCTTGCTGATTTTATTAGAATTACATCTGAACACATGAAACACTCTTTGTAGTCATTGCAATCATGATTATCATACGCATCTCACCAATCAAATATTGCGAGCGCGAAGCGCGAGCTGAAAATTTAGATAATTCAGACCTGAAGTGGGGCATTCTAATGTTTCTTTGTAGGAATTAACTAGGACCATATAGGTATTTCATTAACCAAATGATGCGAGCTGAAAATTTTTCATATTCAGATCAGAAGAAGGGACATTTTAAGGACTGATTTTAGGAATTCACGAAGAGCAGACATATCTCACCAATCCACTAATGCGAACGTAATCACGGACAGGAAATGTTTATATACGGAGACCTTAACATGGGGCAATCACTTTTTGAGTCATGTAAAAGAAGCATATGTCAATATATGATAACTCAAGTGCTAGAAAATATATTTGGTTTATATTGACTTGAAAACGTGATATTTTAATACAACAGGATTAGGCTATCTTGTTAAAAAGACAATGCGAGCACCAGGAACAATGAAGACGTAGGCCCTGGGCAAATTATGTTTCATAAAGTTATGATAAAAATGTTTCTTATGTAATGTAACATAAATAATTATAATATAACATTATAATGAATTATATTTTCTTCTTTCCCACTACGTTTCTCTTCTTTTCTCCCTCATTTCTCCTTTTCCCCGTTTTTTTTTTTTTGGGGGGGGGGGGGTGGTCAGCCGATTGGGTCAGCCCCCCCCCCCCGGTAGTTACGCCACTGTATGTCCATATGGCTAATACCCCTCGATATTGTTATCTTTTTACCCCATGATGGTTTAATGGTTTTATTAGAGATAACATTCAAAATGTTTTGACATTCCATCTTAATCCTCCCCCCCAACCCCCCCCCCCAACATTGATGAATTTGAAGAAACGGGGGTTTCTCTTCAGTTTTATAATAAGGACAGAAGTATTTCGTTTGCAAATGGTGAACTGGCTCTTTATTTGCATTTTATGATCCAATGATATTGTTTTATTTGTTAAGCGGTATTTTAGGAAGAATTTTCACCAACAAAACAATTATCTCTTGTGATTTTTTTTTCATTTCTTCTGTGAAAAGTGGGGGGATGTTTGTACAGGCCATCCCCCTCCTCGAAATTTCTTGACATATCATGTGCCGGGAGACTACTTTTATTTTGCAGTGTTCCTTCCTCTAATTTTGGTGGTCGGAGTACTTGGCAACTTAGCCTTCATCTACATAGTCCTTAAAATACATAGGATACGGATCTCCACAAATTGGTTCCTATTGAATTTGGCAGTTTCTGACCTAATCTTCCTGTTAGTTACAATCGGAGAAAAGATATGGCGTTTCGCTAGCTCGCCAATTCAAGATGATTCGCACATTGGCTCTGATGGCTGTATCTTTGTACTCTTTTCCTCAAATGTTGCATACTTTTCGTCTTTATTCTTTATCACACTGGTAACTGTAAACCGTTTCTTCGCAGTTTGTCACCCTCTGAAAATGAAAGCAATAGAAAAATGTTACAAAACAGCAATGACAGTTGTTGCCTGTTGTGCTTCATGGATTATATCACTGGGAGTGGCTGCTTTATCATCTCCATCGAGCGTTTATTTCTATAAAATATGTATTACGTGGCCCCCTGGAAACCCCAATTTTCTTGAATACCCGGACACATTCGGGCTTTGTCGTCCGGAACATGCGTTGATTTCAACATTCCAGAAAGGCGCCCAAACGGTTCCATTCTTTTTTGTTATATGGTCAACGTTGTCTTATACATAAAGATCGTTCGTGGTTTGAACAGATCATTTAAGCCCCTATCTCACCAACGGAGACGTCGCCGCGACAGTCTCCAACTTATCAGTCGCTGCAGTCGCGGAGACGTCTCGGAGACGAAAATGGCTTGCGCTCTCACCAAGGAGACGTCTCGATGGAACGTTTGAAAGATCATACACCTGACTTGGAGCAGGAGGAGGGATATCAGCACGCGTTCAGTCACGTGGTTTCTGAAGTGGGTCAAACAGTGTGAAGAAGTGTCGCGGAGACGTCTCCGCAATGTATTATAATTTTTTGGGTCTCCAGCGGGTCTTCGCGATGTCTCTGAGACGTCTCTGAGACATCGCGGAGACATCGCGGCGACGTCTCAGCAGTCGCGGATATCTTTAGTCTCCGAGACGTCGCAGCAACTGATGGAGACTTCTCGGAGACGTCGCGGAGACAAGAAACAGTCTCCAAAAATATTAAACATGTTTAATCTTCTTGCGACTCCTCGGAGACTCTGTAATTTTCATGAGACGTCTCAAAGATGTCGCGGAGACGTCTCTGCAACTAGCAAAATTTGTAGTCGCGAACTAGTCGCGAACTAGTTTCAAGCCCAGTGAGATACCCCCTTTAGGTTGCGGAGTACATGGTGGAACTCGAAAGAAATTGCGAGATCAGGTCTCGAGGATGTTGGTAATAAACGGTGTGTTCTTCTGTTCGTTAGCTCCTTTCGAAACCATCTCCGTATTGGAGACGATTGCTTCATTATCAGGGTACAACATTCCGAAGACGTTCAGATCCCTGAGTTATATCAACGCTGCCATCAATCCCATCATATACACGTCATTCAGCGAAAATTATCGGAATGCTTTCAAGCAAGCCTTTCGTACCAAGAAATCTAACCAAACTTGCACTGTAAATATTTGCGTAATAATTGAATAATTAAGTTCTTTATATAATTAGCGCATTTCACCTGAAAGTATATGTTCCCTTATTATGTTCGCTGCAAATTTTAAATTTTGGAGGCTCAAAATCTATTTAGACCTCGGGATAGACCTATAGTTGCGAAATAATCTAAGTATAGCGGCGCCGGAGAGTTGTTGCTGAAAACTAAAATCGAGATCGAGTGCCTTAACCCTATGCAGGAACTTAGCCACCCCCTTTTTTCTTGGGGGGGGGGGCGGGGGCGTTCAGTGTTTCAACTCAATTGAAATTTTAGAATAATGAATTGAATACTGTCAGGTACATTTACATGAAATTACATGAAAATTATGAACAAATAATTTTTTTCTTAATAAAAATAATCTCGATATATATCTATCATTCGCATAAACATTTATATTCATAATTTTTTACATGATAATAGTTCTTATTCAACACTAAGTTTGGGTTCAAAAATATACCTAATTTTAATTTGTTGCTTTGATGAAGAACATAATTATGTAACATTAACTTGTTTGAGAGAGGGTGTGTGTGTGTGCGTGTATGTGAGAGAGAGAGAGATGGAGGTGAGCGAGAAAGAGATGTGACTACTGAGCAAATCTGAGTTATATTTGATATAAAAAGGATCGCAACGATTAAGAACGATCGCGCACAATGTCGCATTTGTTTTAAATATAAAGAAGTTCATTAGATATAATCAATGCAATGATTGATAGTCATTTTTTATCTTGAATTTTCAAGCTAGATGATGACAATTTTTTTTAAGCAGGAAGATCGTTCCATGTTTCGGGACCACTTGAAATATCTATTGTACTGAAAAAAGTTATGATATTTTTAGTAAATGTACACTCTTAAAAATGCGTGGTCGGATTTTGCGTGGTTTTACGTGGTCAAAATGATTTAACCACGTTTCGTGGTTGTTTGATCGACGAAACAGGTTCTTTGGTCAGAACCACGGCTAGAATTAACCACGATGATTAGTTATACTGACCACGCAGAACGTGGTCAGATGAAAGAGCATAATTTGACCACGTTTCGTGGTCACGGTTTGATCGACGATAATTTTTGAGTCAAAAAAATTTGGTAATTTTTTGTCAGCGTCAAGTAGAACTAACCACGATGATTATATTGCGACCACGTACACGCAGAACATTTCAAATGGAAAATAATCATTCATGCTTAATGGTCATTTTGGGTGACCCCGCACAGTGGCCAAAACGTATATAGCGCGGTTAAACATTTGACCTAAACTTTGACGTGTCAAATTGTAACCACACTTTGTGGTCATTTTGGATAGAGCGAGGGTTTCGGACTCCGGTGACCCGGATTCGATTCCCAAGTGGTGCGCTAGTGCCCTTTGGTAACGCATTACCAGGTTCCTCAGAGAGGACCTTAAGCCTTCGGTCCCCTGGTTGCTTGCTCACGGGCATTCGTGCTCTCTAGCAGTCTGGTAAAAAGCTCGATATAACATTATATAACATAACCCCTCACCGTTAGCCAAAATGACCATATATTGTGGTTATTTGTCTAACCCAGTCGAGGTCAAATTTTAGCCATGCTTGTAAATGGTCATTTTAATTTGGTGACCCCGCACAGTGGGGTTAGACAAAAAGACCACGTAGCGTGGTTCATGTTATGATAATATCATATATTAGTCTAGGAGCCAGGGGGCTTTATTCAGAATTTTTGGTGGGGAAGGTTTGACAAGCTTATCCGGGGTAAAATTGTGCGCTGATTCCAAAAATGTCACTCTTATTGACCGTACTCACGCCATTTTGGTCATTTTGGCCAAATTTTGACCAAAAATGACCATTTTGACCACTCTTTGGAAAATGGTCCTTTAACAGACTGCTTTTGTAGCCACATGCAATTAAAAGGGTCTATCTTAAGTAAAAATGCACACAGATTTCAGATAAAGTGCTTTCATTTGCCAAATCACAATAGCAGTGGTCATTTTGGCCATAATTTGGCCAAAAATGACAATTTTCATGATTTTTTGGCCGAAATGTGTTACAAATATTGATCAGAGCTACGACTGGATGTTTTTAGAAATCCACATTTATTTTCAAAATGTGCGCTGGATCATAACCATCAACCTCATGTAATTTATTCTGTCAGTTTTGACCTATGAGGGTCATTTTGGGTACTTTAGACATAACTGACCATTCGCGCAGTTTGAATTATTAACTGTTCAAATAGGCAGGAAATTGAGGTCTTCAACATGTTTTATCTTCTTCCCTTATAAAATGAGAATGCATTTAAATGTCCTTGTGTAGAATTTTATGCTGATTCCAAATGTATCAGTCTAAATGACCCTATTTAACAGTTTAAGGTCATTTTGGCCACTTATGACCCTTAAAATGACCAATGACATCAGTTCAATTTATCCAAAAATACTTTGAATGTTACCAGAATCGTTACAAAGGCATATTGTGACACATAACATTGGTGTATTAATCCTTGAAATCGAACATCTCAAAAGTATTTTGACCTCATGCAATTTATTCCATCAGTTTTGACCTATGAGGGTCACTTGGCGTACTTTAGCCACAACTGACCATTCACGCAGTTTTGCATATAATAAACTGCACATAGACAGGAATTTGAGGTCTTCAGCGTGTTTTATCTTCTTCCCATATAACATGGAAATGCATTTAAATGTCCTTGTGTAGAATTTTATGCTGATTCCAAATGTATCGGTCTAAATGACCCTATTTAAAAGTTTAAGGTCATTTTGGCCACTTATAACCCTTAAAATGACCAATGACATCAGTTCAATTTATCCAAAAATACTTTGAATGTTACCAGAATCGTTACAAAGGCATACTGTGACACATAACATTGGTGTATTAATCCTTGAAATTGAACATCTCAAAAGTATTTTGACCTCATGCAATTTATTCCATCAGTTTTGACCTATGAGGGTCACTTGGCGTACTTTAGCCACAACTTACCGTTCACGCAGTTTTGCATATAATACACTGCACATAGACAGGAATTTGAGGTCTTCAGCGTGTTTTATCTTCTTCCCATATAACATGGAAATACATTTAAATATCCTTGTGTAGAATTTTATGCTGATTCCAAATGTATCAGTCTAAATGACCCTATTTAACAGTTTAAGGTCATTTTGGCCACTTATGACCCTTAAAATGACCAATGACATCAGTTCAATTTATCCAAAAATACTTTGAATGTTACCAGAATCGTTACAAAGGCATACTGTGACACATAACATTGGTGTATTAATCCTTGAAATTGAACATCTCAAAAGTATTTTGACCTCATGCAATTTATTCCATCAGTTTTGACCTATGAGGGTTACTTGGCGTACTTTAGCCACAACTGACCATTCACGCAGTTTTGCATATAATAAACTGCACATAGACAGGAATTTGAGGTCTTCAGCGTGTTTTATCTTCTTCCCATATAACATGGAAATGCATTCAAAAGTTCATCTTATGTAAAATGTGATGCTGATTCCAAATATATCAGTCTTAATGACCCTATTTAACAGCTTTAGGTTATTTTGGCCACTTATGGCCCTTAAAATGGCCAATAACATCAGTTCAATTTATCCAGAAATACTTCGAATGTTACCAGAATCTTAACAAGGGTGTGCTGTACAATTGTAATACCCAACACTGGTGAATGAATCCTTAAAATTGAGCATCCCCAAAGTTGACTACCTTGGTCATTTTGGCCACCTTGACCCCCCGGCCAGCCCTGCTCATTGTGGATGTTAATTCAGGTGATATCGAACATGGTGAGGAGAAATTTTGGATTGCGTTAATATTAGCATCAATTATTGATAAATGGGGAAGTTTGAAAGCTTCTTGGTGGAAATTGATGAAATTATTCCACACATAGACCATAACTATTGGACCCTGTGGTCATTTTGACCACGTTTCCCTCAATATTGACCAGTGACCATGGACCCTAGGAATCTCCAATTAGTGGAGAGATCAGCTAAGAGAGAGACCTTGCATGCTTTGATGAGTCAAAAATGGCTCAAATGCTGGTCAGTATCATTATCAGCATGAGCTACCATTAATCGGTGAAGAGTGCTGACATCGCGCATACATAAGGTTGTTTGACCATGGCACTGTGGTCATTTACATGATTTTAGCCACCTTGACCACACACACAGTAAATGTTTATGGAAACCTCACATATATGGGGCAGCAAATTCAGGAATGAGACATTTTAGCATCATTTACATGTTATTTTAAGACACTTATCTAGATTAATGTAGATTAATGAAATCCAAATATATTAGTCTTAATGACCATTAATGAGCTAGTGGTCATTTTGGTCGCTTTTGGAGGATTCAAATGTTGTTATCGCTCCGCATTGTTAATAAGATGTATTATATCAATTATTGATTTTAATATGATATGACTAATAGCACATTATCAAAATTTTGAAACCAATTTGGTCATTTTGACTATCTATCGCATGTATGACTTTTGTAACTAAACATGACAGGAGCAATGGTGGAAATGCGTTCAATCCCTTTCGATTGGAAATATTAAAAGCTCACCTTGAGTAAAAAAAATTGTGCCAAATACCTCACCATTTGGTCATTGTATGGTAATTGAGTAGCCATAACATCATTCCCTCCTTTTTTATTTAAATTATACAGATAACTATATTCTAGAGGAAGGAACTAATCCTGAACTCAAAGGTGCGTCATTACAAAGCTATTGGTGAAAGTGGATTTCACGAATAGATTTAACCATGATGCATTTTTATTACCTTTGCCATTTTGTATAATGTTTCACAAACCTCACATTGGCATGATTGGTAAAGTTGAAAGTGGAAAACTTGCCCTAAATTGTTAAAGAGTGACCAAAATTCGGCACAGAGAATAATTTCATATAGAGAATGTATTTTATTACCCAGTACGTCTTCAAAAGAATGAAGGGTAAATTTGCTGCTCACCAATCATGCCAATGTGAGCTTTGTGAATCACTGTACAAGAAAAAACAAAGATTGTAAAAATGAATGATAGTCAAAACTCTTTGTGAACTTCACTGTGACCTATTTTGCTTTGTAATGATTCTCAGTACAATTTGACTTTAAAGAAGGAAAATAATTCTGGCTATTTAGGAACATACAGCGATCAAAGGGGCCAAAGAAGACATTCACATGATATTTAGCACAATTTTTACTCAAGGTGAACCTTTAATATTTCCCATGAAAAGGGATTGAACGCATTTCATCATGTTCATAGACCTACAATTGCTGCTAAGTCATGTTTATTTCAAAATTCACACATTGGATAAACGGTCAAATTAGCCAAAATGGTCACATTTTGAATATTAGTAATATCATATTGAATTAAATAATTTGTCACTGATTATGATTGATACAACAAATCTTACAAAAATATAGAGCAAGAATATTGGAATACTTTTGATACATGTAATTGTCATTGCTAATTGTAAGGAACAAAATGACCACTAAGTAGTCATTAAGACTGATATATTCTAAATCATTGTATTAATCTGGTGCAGAAAGTTTTTGTAATATGTCCTATCTAATATCATTTGTTTCCATGAATTACAAAATGGTTAATGTGCCTAAAATCATGAAAATGACCAAGGTGCATGGTCAAACAACCTTACATGTATGTGTACTTCATGTAAAAGGTTTTCATCACATTCATTAAAATCTTGATTATTGTTATAGTAGCTCAAGCTGAAATAATATTAAGCAACATTTGAGCCCTTTTTAAATCAAATAATGTGTGGTCACGAGAAATTATTGAGGAATGGTGATCAAAATTACCACAAAGTCCAATAGTTCGATCGGCCAATAACACTGATTTATATGGAATCATTGCATTGATTTTCACCCAAAAGCTTTCAAACTTTTCCAATTTAACAATAATTGATGCTAATATTAACACAATCCTGAATTGTCTCCTCACTATGTTCACTATAGGCTAATTTAGTATACACATTGGGCAGGGGACAATCTGGCCAAAATGACCAAGGTTGTCAAAAATATTTTTGGGACACTCAATTTAAATGATTAATACACCAATATTAGGTGTCACAGCACACCCTTGTAACGATTATAGTAACATTCAAAGTATTTTTGGATATATTGAAGTATTGAACAGATGGTATTGGTCATTTGGGGGCCAAAAAGTGGCCAAAATGACCATAATCTGTTAAATGGGGTCATTAAGACTGACATATTGGGAATCAGCATGAAATTCTACACAAGAACGACATATGCATCATTCCCATTTTATAAAGGAGGAAGATAAAGCACACTGAAGACCTCAAATTCCTGCCGATTTGCAGTTATTATGCAAAATTGCACGAATGGTCAGTTACCCAAAATAGTCAAAAGTCAAAACTAATGATATAAATTACATGAGGTCAAAATACTTTTGAAATGTTCATTTTAAAGGATTAAAACACCAATGTTAGATGTCACAGCACATCCTGGAAACGATTCTGGTAACATTGAGGTATTTTGGATAAATTGAACTGATGTTATTGGTCATTTGTATGGCCATAAGTGGCCAAAATGACCATTAGGTGTTCAATAGGGTCATTAAGACTGATATATTTAGAATCAGCATAATATTCTATACAAGATGGACATTTAAATGTATTCCCATTTTATAAGGGAAGAAGATAAAACACACTGAAGACCTCAAATTCCTGCCTATGTGCGAATGGTCAGTTATGTCTAAAGTACCAAAAATGACCATCATAGGTCAAAACTGATGGAATGAGGTCAAAATAATTTTGAGATGTTCAATTTAAAGGATTAACACACCAATGTTAGGTGTCGCAGCACACCTTGTAATGGTTCTGGTAACGTTCGAAGTATTTGGGGGTAAAATGATCTGATGTCATTGGTCATTTTAAGGGCCATAAGTGGCCAAAATAACCATAAGCTATTGAATAGGGTCATTAAGGCTGATATATTTGGAATCTGCATAAAATTCTACACAAGATGGATTTTTGAATGCATTTGCATTTTATATTGGGAAGAAGATAAAACACGCTACGAGACCTCAAATTCCTGCCGACATGTAAATGTGCACTTTATTATGCAAAACTTCGTGAAGGGTCAGTTATGTATAAAGTACCCCAAATGACCCTCATAGGTCAAAACTGATGTAATAAATTACATAAAGTCAAAATACTTTGTGAGATGTTCAATTTAAAGGATTAACACACCAATGTTAGGTGTCGCAGCACACCTTGTTATGGTTCTGGTAACATTCGAAGTATTTGGGGGTAAAATGAACTGATGTCATTGGCCATTTTGAGGGCCATAAGTGGTCAAAATTACCACAAGCTATCAAATAGGGTTATTATGACTGATATATTTGGAATCAGCATAAAATTTTACACATGAAGGACATTTAAATGCATTCTCATTTTATAAGGGAAGAAGATAAAACATGCTGAAGACCTCAATTTCCTGCCTATTTGAACAGTTAATAATGCAAACTGCGCGAATGGTCAGTTATGTCTAAAGTACCCAAAATGACCCTCATAGGTCAAAACTGATGGAATAAATTACATGAGGTTGATGGTTATGATCCAGCGCACATTTTGAAAATAAATGTGGATTTCTAAAAACATCCAGTCGTAGCTCTGATCAATATTTGTAACACATTTCGGCCAAAAAATCATGAAAATTGTCATTTTTGGCCAAATTATGGCCAAAATGACCACTGCTATTGTGATTTGGCAAATGAAAGCACTTTATCTGAAATCTGTGTGCATTTTTACTTAAGATAGACCCTTTTAATTGCATGTGGCTACAAAAGCAGTCTGTTAAGGACCATTTTCCAAAGAGTGGTCAAAATGGTCATTTTTGGTCAAAATTTGGCCAAAATAACCAAAATGGCGTGAGTACGGTCAATAAGAGTGACATTTTTGGAATCAGCGCACAATTTTACCCCGGATAAGCTTGTCAAACCTTCCCCACCAAAAATTCTGAATAAAGCCCCCTGGCTCCTAGACTATATGTTTATGCACGTGCGCGTGGTTGCTAAGTGGTTGCATGCTACGGGTTGCTTGGCTAGCTACGCGACGTGAAACCACGATGTAAGAACTACGTGCTCCGAGTCGTTGTTAAATAAACTTGATAATTGAGAGTTCAATCATTCATTTGTCCATCTCAGTGATATACAGTGTTCCACCAACGTAATATTACATGGTGGCAGAGAGCAGAACTGAACTCATGTCAGAAATGTGAAATACTGGACATTAACTTGACGGGGTTACCGGAAGCGTTGGAGGAATGGACCGTCTGCTGGACTGGAATGCGTACCGGTATGTGTATTGTGAAGCTGGACCGGACGTGGGATCGGATCGGGCTAGCAAGGTTAAGGCTGTAGGCTAGGCCTATACGGGCATTGGATCGCTGATCGATTTGAGGTCACACGATCGGACTCGGAAGGGAACTCTCACAGTTTTGTTTAGGCTTGTGATGGAAGTAGGAGTGAACTGTGGTTTTCTGAAGTGAAACCTGGACTAGTGTAGACTGTAGTCTGGACTGAGTTGCCGGATCTTCCGCTGTTTCGACGTCGGATGATTGAGGACCGTGATTCGTGAGCACTTGTACTAGGCCTATTTGTACGGACTGCACTGAGGATGAACGCTCGTTAGCTTGTCCTTATGGGGGAGCCGACGCGTAACGTTAGACCTGATTATTGGCTGATGGCATGTTTTATCGATAACGTGCGTTTGGACGAATTTTGCAGTTAGATGAACTTACTGGAATCTTGGGGAGATCTATCGCTTTGGAGCTAAAGACGAGAGCTGAACATGTTCTAGTGTAGTGAGTGCAAACTGGTTCAATATTATTGATATTTGGACGCTTTGCTGTGCTCTTATTGTTTTCTTTTCGAGCAATTGTTATTTGGACCAGTCTAAACTTGTTTGTGGATCTATATTGATGGAAACTGTAGACTACATTTCTGGACCATTTGTCTTGGACCTGGTCTAGACCTAGATGAGTGGAGTTTTCATCATTTCCTGTGCTGGTTTTGGAATATGTTGAGCTGCTGAGACAGATTGATATCCATTTCGTGACGCCCAAGCCCTGGACCTGGTCATGCTGGTTAGACTGATGGTGATGTCGAGGATTAGGACTAGAGATCTAGGACTAAGCTGTGAATTTTTGGACCTGGTGAGTTGGACTCAGTTGTGGATCACAAAAGGACTCAGTTGTATTTCAAATTGCTATGACTATGATGAGATACAATTGTTGTTTACAATTTGTGTATAATGTATGCTATGTTGAACATGTTTACATTCTATTTCTGGATTGAGAATTAGCTCTTACAGCTGACAGGTCATTGCTGGTTATATTATATATTGTAATGTTCACTTTTTAATATTTATAGAAGTCTGTTATATTAGACACAGTAAACCTCGGATGTGTCGAAGTCGGTAAAGTCGAAAACCTCGCAAAAGAAAAGTCCCGATTTTTACACATGTATATACATGTTAAATAAAATTGGATTTGCCGAAGTAAGGAGTTGAGTTTCGGCTGTGTTGATGCATTTTTCTCAGTCCCGAGGACTTCGACATATGCGAGGTTTCTTTGTACTCAATTGTTTTGTCAAAGAAATAAATAATTATAAATTCTTCGCATTTATGTTTGGAAATGAATTGCAATGAAAATATTGTATGTTAGGAAATTACAATAGGGCTAGGGCTAGGCAATCGCATAGAAGGTACAACATAAAATTGGAAGTAAAGATGGAATCTATATGACATTGATTTATTTCAAGGGGTAGTACAGCTGTTGTGTGGCCAAGTTTTAGTAATCAAAACCTGCAAAATAACATTACAAACTTAGTATTATGCTGCAAAAGTATAGAAAATTACATAAGATTATGTGACCAGCATGTTATCATTTAAAAGAACCATTAAAATACAAGAGAGCGCTATCCAAAAAGATTTTTTAAACTTTGTTTTGATACAAAATTATACATTTGATTTTTTCTTCAATTATGATTAAATAATAGTAATCAACAACTTTTAAAACCTCTTAGAAAATGTTCAAATAGTTAAAGCATTTGTTCTTATTTTTTTTAAAGCCTAATAAATCTTAGGGCCCAGATTTATTACGATTGGGGATACATTTATCAATATTTCAGCTATTTATGAACTGTTCTGACAAAATAAATTTTGTTCTGTCATTAAAATTGAATTTTCCTTGAAATTTGCAACTCAGTTTTTTGTTGCCTCGCTAAAGATGTGAGTTGTCCAGAGCCTTCTCTACCAAAGTTGAACTACCCATTTAACGTTGTTTTGGTTAATACATAAATCAAATGTTAATAAAATGTTTTTACAAATATTCTATATATATGTTGGAATAATGTTTTTATAATGTATTGTGAGAATCTCGGGGTAGGTCCTAGCCACTCTGGGCTCTTGTTTTTTGTATGTAGTCGTTTCATTCGATTTGATATAGTTTATCAATTTGCTGAAAATGTATTAATATTAATTGATTTATGCATTGAAGCTTTGTTCTATTTCATAATGGGAATATTGGATCGACATAATTTGTTTCTATACTTGTACATGTGATTTGAATTGTGAAGGATATGGGGGATGCACGATTGGGTAAAACAGATATCATTAATTCCTGCCTTAATCATTGCAATTATTTCAATGTCATCCCAACTTGCCCCATAATAATGCAAGCTTAAGACACCATTTGTTAATTGTTTTGCCATTATTTATAAGAATATATGCAAATTGTTGAATTTCACTTGATTTCGTGTGCATGTATGTCATTTGTTATCCACATTGTCATAAATAACCATGTTTTCGTGGCTAAAGCAGGGCTGCGGAATGGCCACGTTACGACCACGTTTCGTGGTTAGGAATAATGACCACGTCCGAAGGGTTATCTAATAGCCACGCAACGTGGTTAGGACAGAACCACGTTTGGAGTTATTAAAATGATAACCACGTTACGTGGTCATTTTCGGTAACCACTCGAGGCGTGGTCAATTTGACCACGTGCGTGACGTGTGCATAGTTGACGACGCGTGCGTGGTCATGCGTGGTCACAAAAATGTATAACCACGCTTCGTGGTCATTTTCTGTTACCACTCGAGGCGTGGTCAATTTGACCACGTGCGTGACGTGTGCATAGTTGACGACGCGTGCGTGGTCATGCGTGGTCACAAAAATGTATAACCACGCTTCGTGGTCATTTTCGGTAACCACTCGAGGCGTGGTCAATTTGACCACGTGCGTGACGTGTGCATAGTTGACGACGCGTGCGTGGTCATGCGTGGTCACAAAAATGTGACCACGCAACGTGGTTAGGACAGAACCACGTTTGGGGTTAAAGTTATAACCACGCTTCGTGGTCATTTTGGGCAACCACTTGCTGCGTGGTCAATTCAACCACGTGCGTGACGTGTGCATAGTTGACGACGCGTGCGTGGTCAAAAACGACCACGTTTTGGTCGTTTTTTAACCACGCATTTTTAAGAGTGTATATATCATTTCGATTAATTTTGATCGCGCACAAATTGATGTAAAGTCTTCATAGATCATGCAATAAATCATGGCATTTTGGAATTTAACAATTCAAATTAACTCCCATAGTATAGGTTACAATACTTTATTTTTATTGATGTCGTGCAGTTTTAGTAATACAGATCAAGTTCGGACTGTTATACGATATGTTGTTATCTTAAGAAATGGTATCGTGTAATCTTAGTAAGAAGGAAACATATTTCAACAGGGGCCGCGGATCGGGGGGGGGGGGGGGCTTCAGCCCCCCACTTTTTTCCAAAACCGTGTACGAAAATGTAAAAATGACCATAATAATTGTGATTTTTAGCATGGTCAGCCTCCCCTCCCCCCACTTTGAAAACCGTTCCGCGGCCCTGTTCAAGATGACATTTGTTTGTGTTATCCTAGACCAGAAAATTTATTGGGATTCAGAGAAACACTTGTCACGTTTAAGAATATTAGAGGTCCTTTTTTATAATCATGTTTTCATTACTTTTTAAAGAAACAAAAATGAGAAAGGACTGAAAGATCACCGACCTGGAATTACTTTGTTAATTATATAAACTCGAATATAAATTATGATGAGTAAAACCTGGAAAAGATGCATTATGTTTTATTTTGTGTTTATTTGCAATATTCTATGAGCTGTCTTATTTTGAATGTATATACGCCAGTGGCATACGAGGGGGTGCTTAGGGCGGTTGCCCCCCACATAAACATCACGACCAAGAAAAAAGAGAGAAGAAAGAGAGAAGGTTAAAATATGATATAATTTTCTGAATATTAAGTCAAGAGCTATCACTAAATTGGACTTTTCTTATGACTGGACTGTCAATTTCTTGCCTGCTTCGTTCTCTCACAACGTTTAATAAATTTCACGCCACATCTGCCCCTCGAAGTTTTTGGTTTATTACGCCAGTGGTACCATTATATTGTACGTATACTCCTTTTCGTACATACGGTCTTCTTTTCTTCCATTTTTTCTAGTCCTTTTTCTATTTTGCTTTCCACTTTCCGTTCCCCTCTTTCCCCTTTCTCTATTTATTTTACGATATTTACATGGAAAGGGGGGACACTAGTCCTCTACCCCTCAGCTATACGCTCTTGACTGCTTTCAGTTTGGAACAAACTCCCTCCATCTCTTCGAAACCTCTCTTCTCTTAACCTCTTCAAAAAACATCTCAAAACACACTTATATAACCATAAACCTTAACTTGTCTTATGCAATTAACAGCGCTTTGTATCCTCTGGAAAAAGCGCTATATAAATCCAATTATTATTATTATTATTATCATTAGTATTTTTATTCCAACTGCTGTTCATTACTCCGGGCTGAAATGATTTCATATCTATATATAAAAGAAATATAATAAAAACATCACCAAGCGAGATGTTGAAGGTTCATCAAAATCTGATAACATAAATAAATTCTTAAAGGGATGGTCCAGGGTGGAGATATTTATATCTCAATAAATAGAGTAAAATTCACAAAGCAAAATGCTGAAAATTTGATCAAAATCCGATAACAAATAACGAAGTTATTGAATTTTAAAGATTTGCATTATACCGGTGAAACATTTCTAGGTATGTCCTTATGAATATTCAGTAGATGGGCTGATGATGTTACATCCCCACTTGTTCTTTTGTATTTTATTAGGTTTATTAAAAAAAATACTACCAAGAACAACAATTGAATTGACAACTGATTAATTGCATTAGTTATTTATTGCCGCAACTTATTTCATCATAATGGAAACACATCATTTACACATGTATGAAAAAAATGATACATTTATTATTTCATGTTAAGAAAAAGGAAAGTGGGGATATGACATCATTAGCCCATCTAATGAATATTCGTGACGATGTGCATATAACTGTTTTCACAAACTTGATCAATTAAAAACTTTAAAATTCAATAACTTCGTTAATTCTTAGTCGATTTTGATGAAATTTTCAGCATTTTGCTTTGTGAATTTTACTTTATCTATTTAGATATATTTTCAGCCAGGACCATCCAGCAATCAGTAATATTTCGTGAGAAAAGGTTATATGCACGCCGTAATAAATATTCTTATATGTTCCATTTATTCATATTTTCATACAAAAAAAGTCACGTGTTCATGATATACCTCCCTTGTAACAAAATAACTTGTATCAATCAATATCTTTCAAATCAACTCGGTTGTTAATCATTATTTCTTGATGACCAAAATTTGAATAAATATAATTTCATATAATAAAATGAAATACTCCCCCCCCAAAAAAAAATCATAAGTTGGGATACAACATCATCAGCTTGCTCTTTACATATCAATGAAGACATGCATACTTTATCCCTATTGTGCAAAGTTTTAAAATGTGATAACTTCGTAATTCCCTGTCCGATTTTGATGAAATGTCAGTGGTTCGTTTGTCTGTTAAAATAGTATTAGTTTTAGCCTGGAGTACTTCTTACCTACATGAATGTGGCATGTGTGACATCAGAATATAAAATAGGGCCTCTATACGTCCACAAGATAACATGGTAAGTGTGTTAAACAAAATAGAAAAGAATAAAAAAAACATATCGCTTGAGGAAATTGATAAAGAGCCAAACGAGTCATAAATCATTTCAAGCATGTTAAGTGTGAGATGAAATTGGCTTTTGATCATCGTATACTCGTAATTCATCGGTCATAAAATCTGTCATTACATTACAATATTGAATAATTTTTGAAGAGCCAATGTTTTAGGAACAAATACTAATTAAACCTCTCATTGTTTTTAGAATTGACTAAAGTGTACCTGCATATAATATCGAACTTAAAAATGGTGTACAGAAAATGAGGAAATACAGTATTTAGTAATTTTCTTGTAAAATAAGCAGGCAGATGAACTTTGAATTTTGTAACTTCCTCGTAATGAAAAACGTATTTCGCCTATTAATTTTTATGATTGATTCTTTTCAAAGTATTACGCCAAAAATATGCCGTGACGGAGTGCGAGCACCTCAGTTAAAATTCAGGGGAGCGTTTCATGAAAGAACTTAAAGGTCAAGTCCACCCCAGGAAAATGCTGACTTGAATAAATAGAGAAAAATCAAACTACTGCTGAAAATTTCATCAAAATCAGATGTAAAATAAGAAATTTATGACATTTTAAAGTTTCGCTTAATTTCACGAAACAGATATGCAAATGAGGAGACTGATGATGTCATCCCTTCACTATTGCTTTTGTATTTTATTATATAAAATATGAAAAATATTCTAATTTTCTCCTCAATGCCAAGTGAAATAACGATTAATTTTTCCCTGTACACGTGCATTGTTTAAATATGGTTCAGTCAAGTTGGTCCTTATTGTCAAATCTGTATAAAAAAAAGAAATATTGTATTCAAACAATAAAAAATAAAAGAAATAGTGAGTGAGGGGCATCATCGTCTGTCTCATTTACATGTCACTGAGGTTTGCATATCATTGTTTTGTGAAAAGTAAGCGAAACTTTGAAATATCATAACTTTCTTATTTTACATCTGATTTCGATAAAAATTTTCAGCGTTATGCTAGTTTGATTTTCTCTATTTATTAAAAACAACATTTTTCTGGTCCGGACTTGACCTTAGACGTCCGACAAGTCCGGTTTTATTCGCCGTTCATAGCCAATCAAAATATCTGATTAACTTGTCGGACAAAAATGTTTATGAAACATATATATTATGTTTATGAAACGCTCCCCAGCAGAAAGCTCCAGCATCTTTGTGTATATTTCTGATATTCATACAGACCAGACTGGTTCATTAACACTGAACTGTCCTTACGAGGAGGCGGAGGAGGAATGAGAAAGGACTAATAAAATATGAGACATCGAGGTATGGGCCATGTAAAACAATAATACCCCTATAAATCAACAAAGAAAACATATATGACATCACCATCCAATAATATCACTATCATGTTATCTTGCCCTCTACAAAAAAGTGGCTCCCCGGGCCTCATATCGCAAAAAGTGCGAGCCAGTTGAACATTGGCATTTTAGACACTACCTTTTTGTAACAATCATGAATAAGTGTGCGTCTATTTGAGTTTTTTCAGACGTGTATCAATCAGATATCATTATTTACGTCTGGACCGACCTTTAACGTCACCATCCGAAAGACGTGACCAGGAGGGCTCGAACCTGTGCATCAATTTGTAACTTCCCCACAGCTTGGATTACAGGCGCACGCCACAACGCCCAATACCCCTATACGTGAATAGGATCGGTTTGTCAAGAATATAAACCCCAACTCTTAGGGCCAATTTTTAAAAAGAAAAATCATGAATAATTCTTCCTTGTTAAATTTTATTATTTTTCTTCACATAACTTTTTTTTTTTTTGGGGGGGGGGGAGGGGGACATGGCTGCTTATCCGCCTATATATAAGCCTATTTTGTAATTTTCCCACCCAAATTGAAGCCTTGACTATATATTTTTTTCATGATACACTGACGTTTAATTAGCATGTTTAGATTGGGGTTCGATTTGGGGAGGGAGGCAGGCGCGTCACGGATCGAGAACTAGATCCGGATCGGATCATCCCAGTCGCTGATAATACCGGTACCGGAAAGCTGTAAAGTACAGTCGCGAACTGGAACTAAGTATAATAAAAGTTTGGTCTTGTTTTCCCAGAATCCAGAGATGATTTAGTATTTTTGTTTTCTTTGATTTGGAAGATTGTCGCAAAAGTAGCACTCCTAATAATTAAGAATGCGGAATTTCGGTGGAAGACTCGTGAATGACTTTGTTAGATGGGCGGTGTTGGTAAGCAATTTTTTTATTGTTGTCCCCATGTATTGCATTCTACGTTTGCTACTTTACATAGAAGTTCCTGTTTGCATCTTGCTTCATTTAGAATCTAACTTAAAATTACAGTTACACGACAGAAGTAATAATTTTGCGGGTACCTTTTTTGCCACTCACCGTGGCTCTTCCCGGTGAGTAGCTATTATATGGCAGTGTATGCTATTGCTGGACACCTTTAGTTTTAATTCAGTGCTTTAAAAATGACAAATGTTGAGGATTACAAATACAATCAAGAAAAATGTGCATAGCCATAGGGCCTATTGCTTTTCCAAATATTTTTTAATGAATATTATTATTATTATCTATTTTGGCCATAAAAACATACAAAAATTGTACAATGTAATTACATAAATACAATTTGAAATCGAATAATTAAATATGGATAAAGTAGAAATGAAAGAGGAGAAGAAAAGAGTAAGAAAATGTTTTTTCCATGGGCCAGGGCTCGCAAAAGTAAAATTCAGTACTATTGCCCAGAGGCATGCGAGCCCTCATGGAAAAACCGTTGAGAGAATATTGCACATTCAATATATAAAATTGCACATTATTAAAATTCAAATAAAAAACATTGACAAAAAGCATTAGGCCAGGTAAAAAAAGATAGTAGTTGATCGTCCGGGTTTTTTGAGAGCAGTGATGAGGGAGGTCCTTGCTATTTGCTATCTTACTATTTTTTTTAAGAACAAGGAGGCATTTTCTCGGCCTGATTTTTTACATCAGTGATGAGGGAGGTCCTTACTATTTACTATTTTTTTGCTATTTTTTATTCAAATGATCGTCAAAATTGATGCTGCAATCAAAAAGGGAAGATGGCGCGGACGAGAAACAACACAATTTTTTTTTTTTTTTAGAAAATAGTAAATAGCAAAAATTTTCATGCGGCGGCCAAAAGTGATGCGCGCGAGGACGATCAACTACTTTCTTATTTTACTTGGCCTTATTGAAAAAAAGTATGTAACGCCAGGCAAGATAAAAGAAATAAAGAGGGGTATTGGGAAGAATTTAAATACCCATGCCGGACTGATTAAAGAATGTGTGCAATGCTTAACATATAACAAAAATAACTTAGATTCAGAGATGCCAAGTTCAAAGACCAGCTATGCGTGAGATTTTCTGTGAATCTGAGTGAGATCATAGACATTGTGTACGGGGATAGGCTGTGATAGTTGCGTGAGACAGAGATTTGAGGGGATGAACAAGAGTCCAAAATGCTTGAGTCTCACGCATAATGCGTGAGACTTGGTAGCTCTGTAGATTTGTGTGAGGTACTAGAGCCTGAAGAGCAACAATGAAATAAGGAGGAATGCCCTAAACAACAGAAAGAGCATGCCTCCACATTCCTATTAACAACATGTGTACTCGCCAGGCTCCAGCACCTAACACATACAGTCATAGAGACAACAAATAGTAAAATTACAGGAAACTTACAGGAAACTCGCCTCCTTGATGAAGAAAAGAGAAGTTAAGAACTGCGTACTAATAGTAATGATATTGAGATTCTTAGATTTTATGTCCCCCCAACAGTTTTACTTTACTTACTTTACTTTAAGTCCTCGATGCTGTAGGCTTGTGTTGAGTGCCTGTTCATCGATTGCTAAAGAGGAATAAAAAAAATCAACTGTACCAAATGGATACAACAGATCATACAGCCTGTACTACTTTGAGCATTATTCTGAAATATTAAATGAAAAAAAAAAGTTAAATTATATACTAAATCCTTACTGACCGATAATTAAGTCAAATTACAATATTCGAAGAAAGACAATTGTTGGATGCACATCATAAAATGAAAAAATACAAAGTACATGTAATTATTTAGGTAATATGGCAAGCATATAAAATAACAGGAAAAGTGTAATGGCAATAATTAATTTAGTATAAATGTTCTGGAGGTAAGGTCCAAATAAATAGAGGAGGAAAGAGCGGGAAGAGATATGTGCACTGTATATTGCAGCAGACAAATATAAGTCTTAAAGAAATGTCATTGTTGGAATAATAGCACAAATAATGAGGTTGTGAAAAGAAAGCAAATGAAATGGAAAGAAAATGGAGGTATTTAAGAGTTGGACAAGAGTGCTCCCTTTAAAGAAGAAAGAAATGAAGAGAGGGAAGTTGAGACAGCATTATCTCTTACACTTAGAGGAAGAGTGTCCCAAAGTCTTGAATATGATAAAATTATTTTATATTCACCAACAGTTTTCTTTGCATCGCACTTGCCACCTATCCCTCCACGAAAAACAATTATTTTTGTGTGCGACATGTAAAGATATTCTTGATAATGGTGTAAGACTAAGAAAGAATTTGTGTTATTTTTTTTCTCTTTATATATTATATCATGAGTAAATTCTAAGTATTTGCTTGCTTTTTTTCATGTCAAATCTGAGCAGATGTTGGTTATAAATTTGTGTTTGCTAACCATTTTTTTTCTTTTTTTAACTGCATGTTCCATGGCACTTTCCAATATTATGCTTAATTGTATTGTGACGCTCATGAAATTCTATCGATGCGCTGTTGATTGTCGACGGCTCTAATCATGGTAAACCTCGCGCACGGTACCTTGAGAACTAGCCGTCGACGATCACCCACAATGCACCACACAATATTCGATCAAAGGAGCGGACAGGATTGCAATTCGGCAAATCAGGCCCATATTTCCGTCAGAAATAACAATTGTTAATGCAAAACTATTATATGACATTTTAAGCATTTTTTGTCCTTTTGGAGATAAAGTTAAAGTTGGATTTTTCGCCTTGTTTTTGCAATCTTGTTCTATGTAATGCTCTGTGAAATTGAACTTCGGATGTCTTACGGTACAAAATTGTTTTCGTACGCAGTAATATGCGTGTCTGGAATCACGATAGTGTTCGGTAATTCCATACGTGACTATACAAATATATTCTACTGGGTTTGAGAAAGTATAGTGGAAATATTTTTGTCTGAGGTTGCTTCGGCAGTATGAATAGACCAAAACTTTTGTGTGACAGAACAGATACACCGTGTCGCATAACTAACCAAGTATCAGTCAACAAGATTTACGATTCGCCAATAGAGCCTGTTGAAAATTAGGACATGTTTCATGCAATTAATCCTTTATGAAATGATATCTGAATTTGAATGGCTAGAAGTACGTATAAATCATGGGCGGAAATCCCAGGGGGGGACAGGGGAGACGTGTCCAGGGGGACACAATATCAATTGTCCCCCCTACTATTTTTGGTCTTTTGTGATGGTAAGAAATACATCATTTGAAATAAAAACATCTATTTTGGGATGATAACCTTTTTTTTTGCTTTTCAAATTTATTTGTCGAAATGACCTTAAATTTGGGGATGATAACCCCTTTTTTTTTACTTTTCAAATTTTCCAGCCCCTCGCCCTCCTTCCTTTTGGGAGAGATTTCCGCCCTTGGTATGAAGTATGCACATCTTTTTTTAGCATGTTTAGAGTACTTGTGGATGAAATATTTATGACTATACTTTCCACTTGGCTCTTAATGTTTTTTTTATTTTGATGCAAATCTGATAAATGCCTTGAATAATTGACTCTTTTGTTACTTATACTTTTTATTTTACAGGCAACATGGGCAATTGTAAACCTGATCATTTGGTTGGTGACATTCTTTAAGTACATGGATAATGCTAATTATGTTTATACCAAATATCTCATGAAGGTAAGAAGGAAATGCCCCTCGCTACCCTCCTCTTCCCCTCCCCCTCTCTCTCTCTCTTTTTCTCTACATGTATATCACAGGGGTCGAGGAAGCGGGGGGAGGGGGGGGGGGGTGTGGAGGCGCTTCAGCCCCCCCCCCCACTTTTTTTCCAGAACCACGTACAAAAAATGTAGAAATGACCATAGGATTGTGATTTTTGCATAGTCAGCCCCCCCCCACTTTGAAAACCATTCCGTGGCCCCTTTATCACAAACACATTCACCCTAATGGACACACACACACATCCTCTCCCATCTGCACACATGCCCTCACTATTTCCTTTGCTCTTCTGCCCTCTCCTTTTCAATTGACCATACCTATTCAGATGTAGAAATTGATTAGAATTACCTAAGACAGATATTCTCCTCCTTCCTATTCTACTCCTTCCTATTCTACTTTTTTTTCTTGTTTATTCTTCTTGTTATTCCTCCTTCCTGTACCATCTTATTTTTCTTGTTACTCTATTCTTTACCTCTCCATCTTCTTCTCCTTCTTCTTCTTCTTCTTCTTCTCCTCCTTCTCCTCCTTCTTCTCCTTCTTCTCCTTCTTCTTCGTCTTCTTCGTCGTCTCCTCCTTCTTACCATCTCCTTTTCCTTCTCTACCTCATTTTCCTTCCTCTCCTTCCCCCTCCTTCCTTTCTCCCTCCCTCTCTCTCTCTCTTTTCTTCTCCGGGGAGATAAAACATTTTTAGAGAGGGTCCTTATCTATTATTTCTCTTTCTAAAATGACATTTTGTTTTGAACCCAATCTTCAGTCAGGCCTATTTTCAAATTTGCTGGTGATGATTGTAGAAATTTTTGAAGACGAAATGCACGTTGCCCCATTCTCTGTCCATAATCTATTTCATCCCCCATTCATACTATGTTTTAAACCTGCTCTGCATACTTTCTGTTTCCAGAATGGTCTTCCCGTTGCTAGAGCAAGTGCTGCATGTCTCAACTTTAACAGCATGCTTATCTTGTTTCCAGTCTGCAGGAATATGATCTCCTATTTCAGGGGATCATGTGAATCTAAGAAGGTAAGCACCTGGGCCCCCATTTCTTGTAAAAACTTGCTATGATAGCAACTCTTGCTGGAATGTCAGCTTTCATTGGAATAGCCGATCAGGATGCAGAATTTTCACTGTTGCCATGGTACATTTTGTTGGTATTCCAGAAAGAGTTGTTATCATAATAGCATTTCATTAAATTGGGATCTGGGTCCCATTTCATAAAGGACTTGCAACTGTTGTAACTTTGCTATTATGGCAACTACATGTACCATGGTAGCAGGGCTCAGCAGCCAATCAGAATCAAGGTTGCTATGGTAGTTGCCATAATGGCAAAGCCACAACAGTTGCTAGTCCTTTAATGAAACTGGCCCCTGGGCTGGGATTCAGTTTGATACTTAAACCATAATTTTAAGTATTTAATCAGTATTTTGCTACATTAGAATACTTAGCCATCTTTAGTATTCAACTGAATTTTTTGGCTAAGTATTTTGTACATTCTTAGTAGCACTTTCTATTGACACAACAATCGTTATGTCATAGGAATAACAAGATTATTGTAATATCATTCATGCATGCAGTAGCTTTTTATTGCTCTGTGTTGTGACATTGTCTGCTCCAGATCCATGGACCAGAGACATTAATAATGATTTTTTTTTGTCTTCTCTAGTTCTACCGACGCAACTTACGCCGTCAGCTGGACAAGAACATCACCTTCCACAAGCTCCTGGCATATGCTATAGGATTCTTTGTTGTCCTCCACGTGGTGGCTCACTGCTTCAACTTCCAGAACCTTTACAACGGAAGAAAGGTTTCTAGTGACGACGACTGGTTGGCCAACAGACTCAGCCAGCCGTCCTTTGGTCTCAATCCCTTCAAAAGCATTCGCTCGGTAGGCCATCAGGGAGGGTTTCATGAAGCATCCAGTCAGTGATTTTCAGTCACAAATTAGCTCTTGGCCAATGGGATTCAAGGATTTCAGTAACTTGTTGTTCGATCTCAGTAACAATGTTCAGTGATAATAATTAAATATGAAATCCCTCTGTTGTTAAACATACAAAATGGAGTAGCAGTGATGATAACAGAAGCACGAATCTGTGGTTTACAGTTGTAGCAGGGTGCCTTGGAATGTAGAAAGTTTGAACATTTGAAGTCACGAAAGTTAAAAGTCCATTGATAATATCACATAGGAATTTTTGTGCAGGATGAATGAAAGAACGAGTAAGATGTGTTGTCTTTGTCAAGGGTTTAATAGGAAATGTTACTGCTGATATTTTTAAAATTATTGGTATTTTGAAATGAAGCAGATATGCTCTATGTGCAGCAACATGTGTTTAGGAGGAAGATTTATAAGACTTATTTTCAACTGATTTGTATTTTTATTGTTATTAATATAAATACTATTGTTGAATTGTGGTATGATCGTTTTGATATTAGCCTTTTACATTTAGCATGATAACACTTATTTACAACATTTATTTTTCTGAATACAGAGTGATGTGAGTGGACTAGGAGTGATAGGGCCAGGTCTAGCTTTGTTAGCTGGTTGGACTGGAGCAGTGCTCTCAGTGACTTATATCCTCATGTTCTCCTCAGCTACGGAGTTCATTAGGTATATTTTTCTCTTTCTCTCTTTTATACATGTACCAAAGCCAGTAGCGTACGCAGGATTTTTGAAAAAGGGGGAAGGTTTCGAGTTGAATGAAAATTTGACAAGCAAAAAAACAAAGAAAAAGGTTTTCACCAAAAAATTAGAAAAATTTGGTCTTTTGTAATTTGACAAGCAAAAAATTTTTTTGAAAAGGTTTTAAAACAAAAATGGGGGCGGGTCGAACCCCTGTAACCCCCCCCCCTTACGTACGCGCCTGACCACAGCTTTCATTTTTACAAAAATGAGACCTCTTTATGTATTCCTCAGATAGATTATATAGACTATGAAAATGCACTAACAAAATGTAGATTAGAATGTCTTGAAAGAAGATGAAAAAAATTGTGTATGGAGTTTGCTAAATCTCTTTTAAAAACCCCTCACTGTAATAACTGGCTACCAAAAAGGAAAAATGTCTCAATCTCATCAAGAAGTGTTCCAAACTTTGCTCAGATAAAATGCAAAACAGATAATTTTAGAAAAAGTGCAATACCATATTTCATTGATTTACTAAATTCTAAATAAATTTTTACTTTCATACCCTTGAAATCCAATCAAATTTTTGCCATTGTTTTAGTCTCCATTTCAATCCAATTGATATTTGAATTTTGAATTGTCTAATATTCATCACTTTTTAATATTGTATTTACATAGTTTTTTTTTCCATTCTATTTTATTATATTTAATGAATTTTTATTTACACTTGCTCTTAAAAATTATTTATTATCTATGTACATTACATGTTTAAATTGTAATTGCTCGCTTTTATTCATGACTTGTGAACATTTTATTTTAAACATGCTAATTTCAGCCTTCTGGCTGTGTAACATGTCGTTTCAATACGAAATAAGCCATGATTGAATTGAATTGAATAGATAATACAACATTGCTGCAATATTACGGTATTTGGATTATAAAAGTTCCATATGACCAGGGTTTGGAAAATGCTAACTGATATGCTTAGGCAATATTAATGTGATATTGTGGAATTGAACAGGCCGGTACGGAAAACGTGAAAATTTTTTTTTTATCCTGACAAGAAATGTATTAATATTGATATTTTGTCAATTATTTCTTAAAACTTTAATTATATTTAGTTTATGTAGCTTATTATTATGTCAAAACTCTGTGTGCTTTTTGGATAAACCTTTCCTACTTCGTAATTCTATTTCACAACTTTGTTTGCAACTAAAAGAATATCCTAATTACTCCAATGTCCGACAACCAATATCAGGATTTATTTTAGCACTCCATAATATTCCATTGATTCTTGTTTTCTTTTGTGTGTTTCATTTTAGGAGGTATTACTTTGAGACTTTCTGGTTAACCCACCATCTGTTTGTCATCTATTATGCAATGCTGATGGCCCATGGCATGGGGTAAGTGATTTCCTTTATCCATTTTGAATTTGAAGCAAAGAATCTAAATTTGTAGGATTCTGAAGGGGTGTCAGAAATTAGAGAGTGTCAGACAATCTGATAACTTTTCTGGATTGTGAGTGAATTAGGAGCAAAAGTGTCTGATTGTTAGATAAGTGTCTAACTGTTCAAGGATATTAATAACTTGTCGGTGCTAACAGCTGTCATGAAATGTTCCCCGTGGCTCTTTGTTGATATTACTTTCATATTAAATTGGTAGTTATATGACACATACAGCAATTTTTTTAGCAAAGTAGTCTTTTTTTCAGTGAGAATGTTATGGCCTGCCTACTAATTTTTTTTCTTAATGATAATATGGTTACTTGTTCATGAAACTGTAAGTCTCTTCTCCAGTCTTCTATACATTTTTTCTCGCCTGCATAGCAGAGCAAGACTATAGGTGGCAGTGGCGTTGTAAACATCAAATCTTAACCAAAGGTTAAGCTTTTGAAATGACATAACTTAGAATATAGACCTAGTTCATTAACCTTGGACAAGGGTAATGAAGTATTACTGGACATCCTGCTTGAGTTTCAGGTCACATGACCAAGGTCAAATGTCATTTAAGTTCAATGAACTTAGACCATGTTGGGGGAATCAATGGTGAAATCTTAACCTAAGGTTAAGTTTTGGAAATGTCCTCCTAACTTTGAAAGTATATGGACCTAGTTCATGAAACTTATACATAAAGGTAATGAAGTATTACTGAATATGCTGCCTGAGTTTCAAGGGGGGGGGGGAGATTCTGCCTCACCCCCCCCCCCCCCCGGCTGTGAGAGAGGTCCACATAACCTGGCTCTTGGAACTCAACATTGAAAGTGACTTTTTTCCAAAATCATAAGATGCTCAGGAATTCCCAAGTTTCTATAGGAAAGGCATGCAGAAAAATAAGTTATAGAAAATATTTTGTGAATAACCTTAGATGTTGTTTAACATAATGCATAAAGAATTCATTGTTGGTCGGGCCTGCATGCATTTGCTTATTTGATGATTAAATTGTGATACATATTGGTCATGATCCTGTGTTAATTTATTTGATGATTTTACCATCTTCATTTGCCTGTAATTTGTTTAGTTTGTTTTACTTTTGTTTATTTAGTGGAGTAGTAAAGTACCAAATGATAATTAATGAGCATGAGCTGGTAGAATGCATATTAGATGAAGAAACATATTATATATTAATTTATTTTTATTTGAATTTATTTATCTTTTGAATAGTGGAGTAGTTAAGTACCAGACGAACATTGATGAGCATGATCCAGTAGCATGCATGGTAGATGAAGAAACCTTTGATCAGTGTGTGATTGATAACCCACCCGAGTTCGCTGGTACACCTGGAGCTGTGAGTATAGTCCTAAGGGGCAATACTTTAAGGGGTGGGGTGGCAACCCTGAGGTACTAAAGTGAAGAACATGAAGAAGAATTCCCATCGTGATAATTTGCTGCTTTGACTTCCTATCAAAAATCTGATAATCGTTGGGATTTTCTTGCTTGCTTTTCATAGCATGCATGGATCAGCACCACTATACAGTCTTTCATTTATCCATTACTACAGACCAAGTAGGTCTTTATGCTCATCCACTTCTAGCTACCTTGTTAAATAGTTTAAAAAACTTGGGGGAAAGATCCTGTGCTTGTGCATGCCCCACTTTGTGTAATAGTCTTCCTGAAGACATGAAAAATGTACCTCTGTCAAGACTTTTAAAAATTATCTCAAACCTCTTATTTAATTCTTAGCTTTTTATGTGCCTTGAGCACTCTACAGAGTGGATTTTGCGCTTTATAAGTCACATTATTATTAAGTAGCATGCATTGTAGATGAAGAAACATCTGATCAGTGATGATCTGGTAACCAACCCGAGTTTGCTGGTACACCTGGAGCTGCAAGTATAGTCATACAGTGGCAATACTACGAGGTGGGGAGGAAGAGGGGGGAGAGGGCAAGATTCAAGATACTCTGTGGTATTAAAATGATGAACAAGATCCATTGGAATGTGTGGTAGATGCGCTTACTCAGCTTGCAAATGAGATACCCGTGTGATGTCATGGTAGAAAGTAGGTGTGTGATCGCTTCATCATTGCAATTCCTGAAAATTGGAGTGACTCAAACAACCATTCCACTACAAATTTATACTGCCAACCCATTTTATAAAACAAATAATGCACAATTTTAAATTTGTTATGTTAGTGACGATGCAAGCACCTCGCATATTGAAATACCCTTGAATGCACCACAACACACTCATAAATAAGCATATTTCGTATTTTTTAAAAACAGAGCTGGAAGTGGTGTGTTGCACCTCTATGTGTGTACTTCCTGGAGAGGATCCTCAGAATGGTTAGAACATGGCCAGATGTCACTATCGTTAAGGTAATTCTGTAATACCCTGCCCACTGTACATGAGGTATTATGTTTTGAGTCATCTGTTTTTCCTTTTGAATCGTTTAAGTGATAACTATAGAACCTTCCAATGGATCAACTTTAAAACTTGTGTCATGTATACGTATTATAGTGATCATGATCTTCTCATTTTGATGTTGCAATATCAATCCTTTCTGATTCATAATCTGGAAACTTACCATAATAGGCTGTGGCACAAAATTTGGATGCCTTTTCTTGAATCTTATGAATCCTTTAATTGTGACACCATAAATGAAAGGACCAATCCTAGAGCACTGTTTGTGATGCATCAAAAAGGTTTCCTACACGATGAAAAGAAAGAAGCCTTTACACCTAACACAAGATTAGCTAAAAGAATATTGGCATTTTAAAACTGGTGATGTTGTGATGAAGCATCACAGAAATTAATAATTACAGATATGATATTGTAAATGGGGGGTTTAATTGTTTCCTGATCACACAGGTTGTCCAGCATCAATCTAAGGTGATAGAGCTGAGGATGAAGAAACAGGGATTCAAGATGCTTCCAGGACAGTATATCTTCCTCAAATGCTCTCCAATCTCCAAGGTCCAGTGGCATCCGTTCACACTGACATCGGTAAGCACAAGTTCTTAAAATACTTGCCAATCTCATTGCCATCAATAAGCAGTGTATCCCAACCATTCTGTATTTTCCCCCCAGATTTCCCAGTGTGATGGAAAAATTCTGAAAAGTCATAGACTGATAAACCAAAAGTCAGTACATTGTCCTGAAATGGTAAAATAATGTACATCAATATTGTGTAAAATTCTGTAATTAAAAGTGCAGAGCTGCCAAGTAGTACAGATTTTTAGTATTGAGTACTGAAAAATAAGAAGTATACTGATGGTTTCATGCAAAATACTTATTTCTAATGTTTCAGTTTTATATCTTGTCCAATGGTGTTTCATTGGAAATACTGATTTCCTCACCAAAATACTGATTTTCTGCTTTAGAAATACTGAAATGTTCTTGTTCAGGTTGGCAGCTCTGAAAGTGGCTATTAACCTGTTGACTTCTGAATTCTGTGATTCTCATAGGCTATGTAGCGGGATTCCCCGGTTCCAGTGGGCAATGGGTTAAGCCTTCAATATCTATATTTCAATATGTTAGACCAAGACCAATTTTCTTATTCAATTACAGCATACGTAAGGACAATATAAAAGCTATAAGGGCATTTAAACTTTCCAAGGCCAAGGAGAGAGTCATTAAGGCCAGGAAAACGTCAACTTGTACCATGATCTCTGAAGGCACTGAATTGATTAACTAGAGCCATATTAATATTCTTTCATAATGCTTGACTTTTTATTTCTATCTTGGCAGGCCCCTGAGGAGGATCACTTCTCACTGCATATCAGGAGAGTAGGAGACTGGACAGATGAACTAGCGGTCAAGATGGGAGCTGACCAAGCAGAACCTCTGCCCATCACCCGGTTACCAAGGTCAGTTGAAGGGGGATCGTCATCTGTAAACATGGGGAATTGACACAATTAAGTTGAACCACAGCAGATCAAGATTTATGATAAGCAAACATTGCTCAAAGCTAAGCAGGCTTGTCTGAAGAATTTCTTGCTAGTACATTGAGTTTGCTTTTCCCAAAGCTGATTCTGTTACAGGTATTTCCAATGATTTTTCACAAAGCAAATAATTATCCACTCCCCATGAAAGCCGATGCCCAGCTGTCTGTGTAGGCTTATATCAGGGAGTTTTCACTCTGGGATGCACAATGGATTCCAGAACACAGTAAATGTATTGAAAATGCCCTCAAATGACAGCTGGGAGGTCTTTGTCGATATTGATGAACCGGAATAGCAGTTTCGTTCTAAGTGTCAGGGCTGTCGAAAAATTGCAAATATGTTAATTGTCCAGGGTCCTGGAAGAAACTGCTGTCTTGATACACCAATTCTGACAAAGACTTCTTGGATGCTCTTTGTCTTGAAAGGCATTTGGAGCGTTGTGGCCCAGTGGATTAGTCTACAGACTTTGAAACAGAGGGTCGTGGGTTTGAAGCCCAGCCATGGCGTAATTTCCTTCAGCAAGAAATTTATCCACATTGTGCTGCTCTCGACCCAGGTGAGATGAATGGGTACCCGGTAGGATTTTTCCTTGAACGCTTTAGCGCCTATTAATATGGCGGCTCAGCTACAGCCGGGATAGTAATATGATACAAAGAGTCAAAGCGCAGTTGAGTATATGCACATAGTAACTGCGCTATATAAATGGACATATTATTATTATTTGACATTACATTTTCTATGTTCTAGAATCCGCTGTGCATCGTTTGAGCGAAATCTCCCTATTATAGACATTTTCAACCTGATCATATTCATATCTTACCAACTGGATTTGCTTTAGATAGTTGTGGCAATTGAATATATGTTTGTTCTAGATGGAACAATCTACTGTTTGGAATTCAAATGTATATTTATTCATGATCTAGTTGGAGATTTGCTTCATTTGGCTTAGATAATTGTAGGAGAGGATACAAACAATTCACAATACCAGAAATCTGCCTTACATTTAAGAAAGTATTTTTGTTTCTGTGTTTTCTACAGAGTTCAAGTTGATGGACCATTTGGTACTTCATGTACTGATATATTTGACTATGATGTTGTGATGTGTGTCAGCGCTGGCATTGGCGTCACTCCTTATGCCTCTACACTCAAATCAATATGGTAAGTGATGCCATAATCATTGTAAAGTAAACAACATTTCTAGTTCATTGTAGAAGTAATCCCATTCAAATAAATAGTCGTAGTAAGCAATGATTTTGAGAGAGGGTCTTTAATATTAGGGTGAATCATTTTCGTGCATGTAGATCTAGACCTGGGAATTTATGCAAGCTAAATGTGTAAATAATGCATAATAGCTAGAGAGTATTCTAGAGAATTTTATTCAAATAAATGTTGGAGGTCACTAGTCTAAGTGACTCATTATGATCATAATCATCATTATTATCTTCATCCTCTTCCTTGTCCTCATCATCCAAATAACATTATCGTCCTTCCCTCCTCTTCCTTCTCCTTCCCTTCCCTTCCCTCCATCCTCCTCCTCTCCTCATCCTCCTATCCCCTCCTACCCCTCCCTTTCCACCTTCCCTCTCTTCCCTCATTCACTCCTCTTCCCCTTTCTCTCCCTCTCCTCCTCATCACCATCCCATTCATCCCCTTATGCGGGTGCGTCGTGGTCTAGTGGTTCTGACTCTCGCCTTTCAAACAGAGGGTCATGTGTTCGAATCCTAACCATGGCGTGTTTTCCTTCAGCAAGAAATTTATCCGCAATGTGATGCACTCGACCCAGGTGAGGTGAATGGGTACCCGGCAGGATTAATTCCTTGCATGCACTGAGCGCCGGTGATGGCAGCTCGAGCTAAAGCCGGGGTTATAATAGCAGCGCTTTGTATCCTCAGGCAAAAGGCGCTTTATAAATACCGCTATTATTATTGTTATTATTATTTATGGTGTTTCCTTCATCCTTCTCAAAGTACATGAAGGAATTCACCAATCCCAATTCCCCCACCTTTTCATCTTCCTTGATGCAATCCATTCATCATCTTTTTGGTCTTCTTCATGATTAAAATAACAAGGTTTTTTTTTGAGTAAGTGTAGATTAGGCACTCCACTCACAGACCTGCCAACCAGTGTTTTAGGCGTATGTAGTACATTTTTGCAACCAAAATACGGCAGTACGTTTTTTTTTTTTTACAAAATCGTTATTAATTCAGAAAATCATCTCTATATGTCTCTATTTAATAAAACGTACACAAATATGGTTATTAGATCAATGTAATTACAGGTAACTTGTTTTTTTTCAATTATTTTCTAAAAACCAGGGTGAGATATACACATGTTTCTATGTTTTTTTTTCATCTGCAAGAGCAGTGCGCATTTTAGCTTGCATGCAGCTTGATCATCGCGATGAGCTAGTGCGCCAAGCATTTTATAATGAAATACACTTTTGGGGGGAAAAATACATTTTTTTAATCACAGAATACAGTTTTTCATTCCCAGAGGTTGGCAGGTCTGCACTCACATTATTAAACTCAAAACATAAATAAGCCTCATTTCTGTTTGGTTTGTTCCCAGCTACCGTTTACAAGCTGGGGATGATAGTCTCCATCTTAAGAAGATGTATTTCTACTGGATCTGTCGCGATACCCATGCCTTTGAATGGTTTGTTGATTTACTTTCATCGTTGGAAGAAACCCTGAGACAGATTGGGAAAGAACATCTTCTTACTTACTCAATCTATCTCACAAGAGGATGGGATTATACACAGGTAATCATGAAATATATATGCCATATTTATTTCAAATCAATAAAATGAATACTGACGGAGAAGGATACAAGAATCCCAATCCCAAGTCAGTAACTCCATTTCATATAGCATAGCAAAATAAATACATCATTGGTTAGACAAAAGTGTATAACATATAACATATGGTAATAATTACACCGCCAATATTGAACCAGAATAGAAAATAGATTTACAGCCGTTTAAAGCATAAATTAGTATGATAATTTATGTTTATTGGCACCATTCATGAGTAGATGATTGTGCAAATTTTTCACCGTATTGCCACTTGAAATCCAAGTGCTGCATTAAAATTCAACTCCATTTTGTCATGAAAGAACTCCTTGATCAAGATGGCCAACTCAGTTAAAACTTACGAATAAATGAGCGGCTGATGTGCACACACAAAGTAAAATGATGCAGTTGTGATTTTGACATTTGATGTGTAAAATTTGGCAATAATATCGCAGTATCAATTGATGTTAATAATTTGTTCATAAATAATATATAGTGTATTTATATTGCGCACATATCCACCTTGTTAGGTGCTCAAGGCGCTCCTACATAACCCGGCTAAGCTAGGCGTTGATAGCGCACACAGCTTTTTAAGAAATTACTTATAAATTAAGGAATTACTTATAAAGCAAGTCTCCCAATTTGAAAAAGCACATTTTCTTATTTGTTTATGCTAGGCTAAGAACATCTACATGCAGGAGGATAGAGAAATAGATGCAGTGACTGGATTGAGACAGAAGACTCATTACGGAAGGCCAAAATGGGATTCAAACTTTTCGTACATCGCTGAACAGAATCAAGGGTAAGAAAGTTAGAAAGTTTTGATAATTTTCTCTACTATATCATTCTTCCTCTTTAATCTTTATGGCTGTTTGGGATGAGACCAAATGGAAAGAAGGCAAAGTGGGTGTGGACCACTGTTTACCTTCTTCATTATACCACTTCTGTTGTAGTATTCCTCTCCGACAGTAATGTTAATATTTTTCTCATTTTGGTATCAAATATTTTTGTTATCTCTATCTTCATCTCCTTATTCTTATAGAGATGGCAAGAACATATTTGCCCAAGGAAGAATGAGTTGAAGTTTTTACATTGATAATTACATTTTTCACTCTTTTTCTTCTTGCACTGATAAAGAAATTATAGTTTATTTCAACCTATCTCAACTTGATGCTATTCTCCACTCCCATCTTGATAGCAGAAATTTAAAAAGTAGAAAAGTAAAAACTTCAAATAATTATGATCTTCATCTATCAACCCTTTCGTAATTCTTTTTCTGTGTGATTAATTCTACGTTTATTCTAAACGATTTTGAATTAACTATTGTGTCGGTATCAGAAACATGTGACGGCATTTGATATGATCTGCCTCAGTTTAAATTTTTGAAATAATTTATGTTTGTAAATAACACCTCCATACAGTGCTGCTGAGTTAAAATCAAACTGCCATTTCCCATGAAGAATAATGGGGAAAGTATTTGAAAATCTTGTTTCCCTCAAGCATGTATATTTGTATTAATAATTTGAGTGTCTATTTCTTCCCACAGTGCTATTATTGGAGTGTTTTTCTGTGGTCCTAAGAGTCTGTCCACCATCTTGCATCAGAATTGTAATAAGTTCACCTCCGATGAGTCAGAAGGCACCCGCTTCGTTTACTACAAAGAAAACTTCTAAGTGCAAGAGGGATATATGCAGTGGTAATTTATTTTTATATTTTTTATAACTTGAGCAATATCTGCCTTGAAAATTTGGGATCTCTTGTCATTTAGTTGTATTTTTGGTTCATGTGTTCGTGAAAGGTATAAGAAAATTATGAGTTTTAAAAGGAAAACGGCATTCTTGTGGTAGGTAGTATGTGACTTGTTAATACAGATTCTCAAAGATTCATTAGTTTAAACATGATTTTGAAGAAAATGGTTAGAATATAACATCTTTGAGAGTTGGCTTGATTTTGTCAAGTTTGGTTTTAGTATACATGGGTGTGCTTGTTCATTTTTCTTTTGCAATAGCTGATTGTTATTAATTTCTATTTTTCTAGTAAGTTGTGCTTATCTTCCATGTTTTGTCAAAGAAAGATATTTTGCTGATTTCTTTTTAGATTCTACTTTTAGGATTATTCAATATCACCAGCTTTTCTAGATTTAGTTCCATGTGTTTTATCACATGTATTTTCAAAAACTATTTCTAACTTATCTATTCTGGTATCTACGCTTTATACTGTTGTAAACTTGTGATATGATTGTGGTATTTAGAATTTATATAGATAGTATATACCTCATATGAAAAATGGCTTTCATTTAATCTCTCGATACCCTTGATACTGAACACTATTTCAGGTCAGTACTCTCTTATCTGTTTTTTCAAGCATAAGATATATTCATTATTGTTCGTGTGTGTGTTTTAAATCTGATTTTGTTTGGATTTGAATGGGGATATCTTTGAGATACGATACATTTTAAAATGTGCCTACATGTACTGATCATATTGACGAGTAAAGACTTATTTCGAATATAGCCAACAGTGCTATTATTGATCTTTCAAGTTAACGATTCTCTTATTTACAAATTTCAAAGGACATGTCTTTCATATATGAATAAATAAATCGCCCTTTACGATTGGTTTTATTTGGAAAAAATTAATAAAAAGGTGAGAAAATAACAAGTCGAGTATTGTTTTCTCACATACTGTAAGTAATGCATTTAAAATGCAGATCCAGAGGACTTGAAATGAAAATTTCAAGAACATCTTACAACAGTTCTTCATCAAATAAATGAATTTGAGAAAAAAAAGCAAGAAAATTAGATGTAGTCATTAGTATTGAGAGTTATTTTTTTTATATTGCCAAATTAACTATATTTTTTTCTAGTATTATATGCCTCATAACTAACCATACTTTGGAGAAATCTCTCAAACAATATATATGCAATAATCTCAGTGTACTTAATTTTATCTTGTCTCTATCAAAGAAACAAGCATTCTTGTATATCTTAATTTTTTTTCCTCCAAAATCTATGCTATGTTGGCTAGCTAGATCATTAGTCAAAGGTGAATTCATGCCAAATGTTAACATTTTTTTATGTGGGAAACTAAACAATTATTTTTTTCAAATAGCATTCTTGATATATTCATTAAGATATAGTGTATTATCTTCAAAAATATAAAACAAGTCCATTCTGGTAACAAAAAAAGTCTTTAGACTACTAAATGAAAAATTCTCCATAATTACTTTGACAACTGTGGAATGTGCATGGACCGAAGAAAATATCACTTGATTATAAAAAAAAGAAGAAAATATTGGAAATATTTTTGTTCACAAATTATCAGCTTTATGTGCAATGATTGGTCATGTAATAAGCTTTTATTGCCTTAATGATTTTGATTGTTATTCTTTGAGCACTGTTGTGAGAGTGTGTGGGTCACGATTTGAAAAATATATTTTAAGACTTGAAAAATATTTTAAGACTTATATATTTGAATATATTGTGTATATTTATTGTTTTTATGAATATTCTCCCTTTTCAGGAAAATGTTTAGATATGTTCTTTTGAAGGAGGATTAGTTATGTCGTGGTATCTTATAATATTCACCTCTCACTAGTCAAGCACCACTGATTGTTTATTCAAATATGTGATCATGTGGCATTTTTTTCAAGAAGATGGCAAGTGCATATCATGTTTTCTTTGTTCTTTTTATGGTAACAACTTAGAAATCCACAGGATATAAAATGAGTAGAGAAATAAATGGCCGTGGGAATTTTTTTCGAGATTTTTAAGAATACTGCCCACCCACTCCTATAACTGTTGCCCACGGACCTTTAACTATGCAGTATGATGCTATAAAGATATCACATTTTATTGTTGATTTCAAGATAAATCTATTAATTATTCAAGCATATGCAGAGGAAGTTGCAAAGGTAATCTTTTACAACTTGTTTCAGTGCCATGGCATTTCAAGCTATCAAAGTGATTTTATTTTTTTGAAAATTTATATGCATACCTAAGTAAATGAAAAAGGAAAAGAGCTTTGTAAATCAAATTACATTTTGTAAAAGTTTTGTGTGATGTATATTGTGACAAAGAGAGTTTGTCTTTCTTTTTTTGCCTTTTTTGGTATCAATTTTCATTTAATATTTCCATTACCATAGGCCATTGATAAAATCAAATTAATTTTTTGAAATTTCTTTTCTTTTCTGAATGTGTTGATTAAATGAATATGAGGGATATTTGCAAAGCAAGAGCCAGTTTTACTTATCCAAAATTAGGATATGATATTTATGGGTTTTTTTTAATAGAAAGAAAATGTATCAAACAACTAATATGTTGTTACAGATTTGATTTCTTTTTAATGAGGGTTTAATATTAATGGATGTACAATGAAATCATTCATGGTCTTGATTTCAGATATCTTTTATTACTAAATTTGACTCATTTTAGATTTAGTTATAAGGACAATGACCAATTGCAGATGCAATTAAAATAGTACTTTATATGACAGGGTGTTAGAATGCAATTGATATTGAGTAAGATAATATTAGAATTTACTATTTTAACTTGAAAGTAAAAGAAAAATGGAAGCAACTTAGTACATTCAATTTTCTCATTCAACAACTATAGAAAAATAGAAATTTTCATACTGAATTTTCATATATTTTTTATTAATTATGTTATCATTGTTTTTGTTGCTGTAAAACAAAAACAAAAAAGATTAAAGATGTTTTCTAGTGTCAACTGTTTTATACTTCTTAGAATATGTAAACATTTGAAAAAGCAGGTTTCATTATGTTTTATTTCTAATTTCTCTACATGAAGGGAAGTTGAAAGTTCACTTTTAAATCAATTGTCTACATTTTCATACTTATGTGTTGTCGAATCTGGTTCTGAAATATCTTTATTGAGAAGTTTACGTCTATATTTTGAGACTTTAAGATTTCAAATAGAAAGTTCTAGCATTTTTTCAGTGGGGAAGGGCAGGGAATTTGAAGGATTTTCAAAGAGAATGTGAGAATATTTGTTCTGAATGAGATGTAAAAGACACGATAACTTTATATTTGTGTTGATACTTTTTCTATATTTTAAAAATATTTTATTGTAATTTCTCATTTCAACAGATAATTTCAAAATATTTTGGTATGTTCTTTTATTGATTTCTTGCCATTTATTTTTATCTATTTTTCCAAGATCTCATTGTCCTTGATGGATTCCTGGTGTTGTTGATTATTGTAACTCTTGTTTTTTTTAATGCCATACTCCACGCCAAGTTAGTAAATTATTCTTTCACAAGCAGGAAACGAGAAATTGAAGAGTACATTGCTCTTCCCATAAAGCCTTAAAACTCTTAACCTGTCAATATTGTGTTAACCAAGCAGTTGGAAATAAGAAACGCTTTAGTAAATTTGTGTGTTTTACAACCCATGTATTTAGAATTTAGAATCATGATTGAAGATAAAGGAATGAAATGCACAAAAAACACTTTTTTTAAGTTAGCCTTGGAGGATATTATTGATTTTTTGAAATACTTTACAACATATACATGTAGCATTAATGAACATGTGTGTGATACAAGTATTCAACTCCAGTAGTGAATTATGCAATTCAAGAGATCTTCAGTGCCTTATATTTGAAAAAAAAATAATTGATTTTAGATCCAGATGTTAAGGTTTGTTTGAAGTATTACTATCAATTGTAACAATCACATTAATTGTATCTTGATTCATGACTTGGATCATCTATTTTCTTTTTTGCAAATATGAAGATTTTTTTTCAAATGTTTTTTCTACTGCTGCTAGATCTATTTTGAAAACTGCCATATGATCAGTTCCACCATCCACCATATTGACAAAATGCATGTATGCTCCCTGTATTCTAATTTCTATATGTTTTTAAAACCTGCCTATTCAGAACAAGAAATTCTTGGTAATGTGAATTTACGGTCATAAAATAAGAAGAGGTTATTAATGAATTTAGAGTTGGTTTTAAAGTGGCGCCAATGAGCCCCGAAATATGGAAGGAGCTTAGTTTTGGATATGAATTTTTACAAAAAGGAGCTTAGTTTGGATATGAATTTTTACAAAAAGGAGCTTAGTTTGGATATGAATTTTTACAAAAATCGTGAAAACCGCCCCTACCTATATTTTGTGCCATATGAAAGGTTAGATATTAAAGGAAATTATATGTTGAAAATGTTGAAAACTATTGTTGGGAGGGGGGCATCTTCAAACTCCAATCTCAATCAGAATGTCAGTACTTAGTGTCACTGTCAATGGGAAAACTAAATTTGTAATTTGGTTTGGTCTAAGGCAATCAACAAATCATGAGGATATTTGGTGTAATTTTAGTAAGGATGATATAACAAATTTACCCACCTGATAGTTCATATCTATGTCAAGCAGAGTGTATTACATCTTACATTTCTTGGGGAAAATTCCTTGATTTTTTTTCCTTGACTTTCCTTTTCAACAATAGAGATTATTTTGAATTTATTCTCAGGGTTGATAGATTCAATTAGGTGGAAAATAAATTTTTACCCACCATAGAAGCCATTTTGTATGTATAATATGATGTTGAATTTTTGAAATTTGTTCTCAGAGAAACTATGTCTACAAATTAAGTTACAAAGCCATAATCATGAATATATTAATTTTTAGATTTGTTTGTAGATTATTTAAATATTTATTGATTAATGTGTTGATTTATTCCAATCTTTGTTCATTTATGTTATGTCCAAGACTGCACTAATGTGTGTTGACCATATCATTTAGATTAGCTCAGGGGAGTTTTGCAAACTACTCATTGGTATCCATTGATTTCGCATTCATTCGTAATTCCGAAGGTTCGTTATTCCGAAGGTTTGTATTTCCGAAGGTTCGTAATTCCGAAGGTTTGTTAGTCCGAAAATGAAATGAGGTTCGCAATTCCGAAGGTTTGTTAGTCCGAAAACTAAATGATTAACGAACCTTCGGAACAACGAACCTTATTTAGTTTTTGGATTTATGAACCTTCGGAGCATCAAACCTTATTTTGTTTTCGGATTATCGAACCTTTGGAATAACGCCACAAATGATCGGATTAACGAACCCTTTTATGTTTTCTGATTAACGAACATCGAGATATAGACAATTTACGTGTTTCGGAATTACGAACCTTCGGAATTACGAAGTGTAACCCATTGATTTTTATTCTGAGGTAATGTTTCATGTGTTTTCAAAAACATTTTTCTTGGACCTCGAAGAGGTGGGACATTAACATTAATGAGATTGAGAACAGCTGATTGTCAATGCAATATCATATCAACATTCCTTTCATATTTGCTTTAATCAGATGATTGCCAGTACCAGTTACTGGTGCATGATCATGTATATGACAGGAGAAAGATTTTTTTTTATGATTTAACAAGTAATATCAATAGAAGACATTGATTTGCTTGAATTATGGAAAATCACATAAGCAATGATGGTTTACAATTTTTTTGAAAATGTAAACTGTACACATCGAGACTTTATGTAAAGATTGATTCTGTGATAAGTATATTTTTTAATGATTCTTCTTTTATCCAGGGTTACATTGTGTATGGATTTAATGTTTCTCCTATGTTTCAAAATCATGAAAATCAAATGTACAATCAGTAAGTTTTGTGTATTGACCCCATGATATCCATTTGTAATTGCTGTTGTTGAAACAATTTCATGTTCTCATTATGATGTACACAATCTAATGGCCCCCTCCCACTTTGTGTTGGAAAAAAGGCTAACATTAAATTCCCATCTCTTAAAGGGCCATGATTTGAAATATGTGTTAGCCTATTGACATCCAATAATGTTCTTATAATGGTGCATAATATGTTCATTTTGCAGCTAATTGTTCATTTTAATGAAATTGTGGTTTATTTAAATTATATGATGTAACAGGATCTTTAGAGCATCGTTATATTGCTGCAGTAGTACGGATAGAAATATTCTGCAGCATAAAACTCTAAATGTTTTTGTTTTTGTCACTACACTGTTATTTCAAATAGGAAGCTTAAATAGTTCAACATAATTCAGATCATTGAACTTTTACCAAGCTTCACACAGGGTTTAAAGAATAGTATAGCCGCTTTATCTGTTCAACATTCTAAATTGGAAATATCATGAAGAAGGAATTCATGTAAAATGGGTATTGATTTTACAGTGTCTTAAAGTGGGACTGCTTGTGGAGTTAGAGGGTTTTCTTATTTATTGACATTGCATCATCATGAAATTTATTCTTGTATTTCACGTAGCTGCCAAGTAGTACTGATTTTCAGTATTTAGTACTGAAAAGTGAGAAGAATACTGATAGTTTCATGTAAAATACTGATTTTTAAAGTTTCAGTTGTATGTGTGGTCCTATGATATTTTTTAAAATACTGATTTCCTCACCGAAATACTAATTTTCAGCTTCAAAAATACTGAAATGTTCCTTTTCAGGTTGGCAGTCCTGAAATTTTCAGGATATGACACACTAACAGATCGTGTTTCAGATTGTGTGTTTTGGATTGTAATTAGAAAAAAACCTAGGGGATATTTCTTTTCTATTCAATGGATTCAAAAGAAATGGAAGGTAAAATGCTTTACCCCCAAAATATCAGTAATTGAATAATGTTCACAACCCACCTTTGTAAGAAAATGTTATGGATTTATCAAAACCTTGTTATATTGATGATACTTTAACTATTGGTTAATGTTTTTTGTTGCAAGTATGATACATGTATCTTGACATTTAGTAGTACTTTGCCTTATTTCATGATTCATTTGTAAACTTTGGAGAAAATAATTTCTTCCAAGAAGATGAAACAGTTCATTAAATGAATAAAGAAAGATGTAGGATATGATATTCTAGGTTTCTTTGTCATTCTGTTTTCTATTGTTAATTGTGTGTAAAGAGATCATTAGTGGGCAATCACAGATTTTCTTTTTTTCTACTAGCATTTTCATTTCATTTTTACTTCCGTCTTCGGTCTGCTGTTTATTCATTGTCTCCCCTGTTCTGTTTTTCCCTTTCCTCTCATCCTTTTACTTTCTTTTCTGTGATTTCCTATGTGCGTGTGTGTGGTTGATTTTTGTTTCCATATCGCTTTCGCTTTTTTTTCTTCATTTACATGTCAATAAGTTTGGGATATTATTAATAATTATACATGCAAATCCCAGTATCATTTCACTTCTGTATTATCGTTCTCTTTCTTTCCCTTTTTCCAATGAAACTCACACGTTTGAAATGGAGGGAGTGGTATAAAAATACAGTGGCAAATCCATGTAGGGGCGCACCCAGCCCGTGCCCCCTCCCCCTTTTGAGATTTGTTAGGGGAGTATGTCGTGCATATGCAAGTGGGGATAGTCAAGACTTTTTTGGGGGAAGGTTTTTTTTTCTGTAAAAAATGCCCCCCTTTTGGAAAATCCTGGATCCGCCCTGGCTATATATTTGATGGCCTATGATGTTTTCAGGGATGTGAGAGTTCAGATTTTTAGCTGATTTCAGATTTTGTTTTGTTTCAATTTTCTGCTTATTTTGGACTTTCTTTACAAAAAGTATGGGAGCTCTTTCTATTTCAGACTTTTTATTTGTGACAACTCACACCTCTGTGTTTTTGATCGGGATGTCATAGGTTTGATCCTGAGCCGAGTCATAAAAATGGGACCTTCCATCCACCCTCTTGCCAGGCATCCGGCAGTTTAGAATAGAAAAAGGCATGGAGAAGGGTAATCTATACATTGCTGAAGAGCTGAATTGGCTACCCTGGTGAATAAAAAGATCTTAATCCAGCGGCTCCAGGAATTAAAGGGGGCAAAGATAATTTCTATGACAAGCCGCCCCCCCCACAAAAGGTATTCGCTCCCGAATGAATGTGATTTATGTCACGAAAGATTTGACAATCGTATGCCCGACTTTTTCCACTACAAACATTACATATATGGCTCTCAGTGGGGGGGGGGGGGGTGGCACGGACCGGCGTGCCCCTTCCCCCTAGTATATATCATAAAAAAGCGAAGGATCTGATTGGTTTCCTATTACCCATACTAAGTCGCAGAGAAAATTATGCACCAATTTCTTTGTCAACATGCTGGTTAGATTAAAAGAGCAAATAAAGGTTGTAAATGCATGCAATTGATTGCTGCATTTCTTTAAATTATGAGGATATCTAAAATTCTAAACCGAAAATTTATTTGAAACGCCGGCGCTTGTGTGATTCAATTATCAAAATGTAGAAAACATATACTGAAGGGTAACAGGAAGGAAAGGACCAGGAATGAGCCTATTTAGTGACAGCATGACGAAAGATTTGGAATAAAGAACATGAAGAATGAATTGAGGAAAAAGAGAGAAAAAAGGGAATTGAATAGTAAGGTTGAAGAGGGGGAGGAGAGAAGGAGACGGGGGAGATGGATAGAGAGAGGAGGGAGGGTATTTTTTTACTAGTATTTCCGTAACTTCATACTCCATCTATGTACTCCTGTAATTTTTTCAGAAAAAGTCATATTCTATTCTTCATAGGGGCGCGAAAACAATTTTCTTTTTATATTTGTTTGAAGAAAACGAACAACTTTTTGCACCCGGTCAAAAACCAGAAGCAAAACACGACGATCGCGATATGCGATGGGGACCACGAACGATGTAATTTTACACCTGTTACGAGAATTCCGCTTGGCGTACTTCGCAACCATGACGACCGTAACTTTCTGCGGAATGATAAATCGATTCGTCAATATGGGTACTCCGCATGAAATATAACACCAAATCAGTGCTAAAAAAATACCTCTTTGCTGATTAGCACAGTCACAAAATATCATCAACCTAATTTACATGTATTTTTACGTAAACGGATTACATTTGTTCAGATAAATTGTTTTTATTCTGCCTTTCACTCTGAAAGATGTTGGGAAGTCGGCGGAAGAATATAAGTTTTGTTAATGGACCCAATCAATTTGCATATCAATTAGGTCTGTCTTCCCGATACGACGAGCTCGCGAGCTGAGCTACCGGTTTGCAGCGTAACTTGCGCCCGACCGCACAGGCGAAGACTTTGAAGAATTACCGTCGACTTCTTGCGGCCCTGTGTCAACAAAACATTAACCTGCGAAACGTATTGCATTGGAACTTGTGATTAACATTTTCAGAAAAATAATGCATATTTATGTGTTATATTAGTTAGAGACAGTTTCATTTTGTGAATTGTCAACGATGGCAGATACAGAACAGGCAGCCACCACTGCCACAGATGGAGGACCGAGTGAGAAAGAGGCAAATAAGGCTGATTCTCCGAAACCCGATCAAGAAGTTGCACCTCCTTTGATTAGCACCTCGAAACGTGAGTTGAAGTTAGATCTCGAGAAATTGCTAATAAAAATAAAACAAACCAATGGCAGTAAATATAAAATTAGTTAATTTTGTAGAGGAGGTTGGAAAATGGGATGACATCCTTAAGCTTAGCACAAGTTTAATGAAATTATGAGTTAGATCAAGATCTATTAAAAATGTGAAATAAAGCAAAAGTGGAGTGTTGCCTGTTTTTTTTTTTTTTGGGGGGGGGTTTTATTTATGATTAGCACGAGATTTCTAAAAATAAGAAGATAAACAAAATCAATAAACAGTTTAACTTTATGAAGGAGAGTTTATCAAATGTATTAGATGTTATTTTAAAGGTAGACCATTTCAGATGAGGGAAATGTAAGATTTATTTTTCATGTTCCATTTTCCAACTGTCATGGTGTGAATGTCGACACTCGTCTTTTTCTTGAGTTGAGATTTTCTCAACACATGACACACATACGTGTACTAATGAACTTGAGGCATGAAATAGCACTAATTATTGTGAACTGAAGGGTCAATAGGCCTAATATTTTTTGACATTTCTTTCCAACAATTTATGAAATACTGCTTACCTTCAAGTTTTTGAAAGTGTGATATAGAGGGCAGAAAAAAATCAGATACAAAACACTCAAAAGAAACAAGAATTTTCAGAAATTCAGTCAAGTACAAGTTCCAAGCCAGCCAGAGTTCAGTCAGGCATGCTGCAGGGCACGGTCTTCAGGCCACTTTGATTTCTTCCTGCTTTATCAATGACTTACCAGTGGGTCTTCAGTTAAAAGTTAGCATTTTTCCCCCTGACTATTAAGTCAACATGAAAGCCAATTTTATACTAGACTATTTTGTAATTTATTTTCATTACAGCAGAGAAAGATGCAGAAACAAAGCAACAGGATAAGAAGAAGCCTGGTGCTGCCCCAGCGCGCAGAGGAGCAGGCCCAGCAGTAAGTAGAATAAAAAGCAAATTACCTCAATTTCTGACATAAATTGCCCCCACAAAGAAATCTTGCAATATCAATGTCCGGGGACAATGTCCAGCAAAAGGCAGTGAATATCTCCTTTAGATTTTAAGATCCTAGTTGACTTGAAGACTCTTTATGCAGCACTGTGTTCTATCTTCTTGGAGACATTTTATTCTTGCCTAATCTTAGTATTATTTGAATATTGGGTTAATATTCAACCAATTTAAATTAAAGCCACTTGAGAATTTGTGTGAAGAAAATTAATGAGTTGAATATTTTGTATTCTTTTTAAATATCAGCATGCAAACAAAGGCCCGGTAAGTTGAATCTAATGTCAAACTATAAAAGCACTTGCACTTTGCTGACTGTTGCCGTTTATCATGAAACCCTCTTGTGTAACAATATTTTGGCTACATGTACCGTACAAAGTGTGTCACAAGTTTTGAATTTCACAATTTGTATGTATTTTTTTTATAGTGCTTTGTTATGGTTTTAAGACCTTATATTTTGTAATTTTTTTATTGGTGTATTGTAAAACTATAAAGAATTTTGCTCCACATCCCCATTTTAAACAAATAGGATGTGAAATTGCAGGTTTTATTCCTTAGTATTAGTAATTTTATTTATAGGATCGTCTGTTACTGTATAAAATTACGTTCATTTGAATGAGCTGGTGAGGAAAATAATGCAACTTTATTGTCTTCAGGAACTGTAACAATTGAATATATATTTTTTATCATGCCCCATTGATTTCAGACTTGATCAAGGTTCAAATATTGACTTGTTTGTTTAGACTCCATTGTTTGGACACTAAGGTGTACAGTTGCCGGATACTCGGTCAATAGACTTTTCTCATTGGGCAACCATTAGCTCTTTTGATACAGCCATAGGCTGTGGAGAAGACGGTCAATATTTGATTAGTCTCCATAGTTCACATACAAACTGATACCTTATTGCTAAAAAAATCCTATATTTTACGTTTGAGAAATAAATGTTTTCTTCATTATATAAAATGCAAATGTGCTTAGAAAATTTGTTCTATTTTATAGATACTCTGATGACTTCAGGTGGCAGAGTGCATTTTTGATCAATATATTCCTTCACATGTACATGTAGTACTAGCAAGAGGACTTCCTGTCATTTCCCCAGTGTTGTATGCAATGTGTTCATTGATTATTCTAAGATCATTGTTAGTCTCCTTTGATTATTTTGTTAAAGCATGATTAAATATTCTTTAGATGTAACGTTCCCTGTATGTTATTTCTAAAAAATTCTTTGAATTGATGGTAGTCTGACAAATGGTCTCATAGTTGCTTATTGTTTTTTACATGTTTTTCTTAAGTTTGTAGCCATTTCAAAATAGCATGGATGGATACCGTAAATGTTTGTTTGTATATATATAGTTGTATAATGACCTTTCACCCTATTCTCTAGGGTCAAGGGTCACAGAAGGGTGCTCGTGTTTCCATATCACTGCAGCCTGGTGGAGACCTACACGGGCACACTAGTGATTATGTCAGAGCCAGACGCCAAGTATGTTAGACTTTCCCCCTCAGTCATTCCACTGCGTCTGCATTGCATGAATATGCTAAAAAGAAAAATTAAAATAGTCACATCCAGCTCAATACTCTCTTTCCACCAAATTATTAGCTCCACCCTCCTCTCATTTACATTATCATGCAATACACAGTTACAGAAATGTCAATTATTCTTTTGTTTGGTAAAAAGTGATGGAACTCAAAATTTTGTGTTCCAAATACCGTAATGAATTTATTTAGAAAATGTTTCTTCATGGCTTTTGTTCTCATTTCTATAAATGCATGATGGCATTTGGCAAAATGTATACTCATTATTGCTCTCTATACTAATTGCTTTTAATCATGCAATTTCTTTTCATACTATATCTCCTGGGGCCGAGTTTTATTGACTTTGACATACATGTGCAATGTAATACTTTGGGGGTGGCTGTAGGCTTTGAAAATATTGATTGATTGCAGTATTATGCTGTACAGGTTTAGACATTAGATCTGCAGTTTAATATGTTGTACTTGACAGTGTTTATTATTCCATATGGGTGAACTGTTAAAAGCATGTCATGCATCGATCATTGTAGGTCATTATTTTTTCTTTTTAGTGGAACTTGAAGGTGCTTTTATAGTATTGTTGATATTTCACATCCATAACAACCAGATAGCTTCCTTAGCAACACATGCTTTCCAGCTGCCAGAGGCGTAGAAATGACACTACTTGCATGCCTCTCATAACGATGGGTGAATAGTAGTGTCAGAATAGATAGTGCTATGGGAAATAGTGCAGGTGCTATCAGTCTGCTCAGCTCCCCCCCCCCTCTCTCTCGTCCTTTTTTCTCATTTTCTCTCCTTTATTTTGTCTCTGTTATTTTGCCTCATTATGGCCCTTCATGGGTTAAACCTTTGATATATCTACATCTATCTATCTATCTACATGTATCTATCTATGTATCTATCTATGTATCTATCTATCTAATCTATCTACATCTATATTCATATGTCAGTTTTTCAGATTTATGTAGGATGAATTAAAGATTGGTGGAGAACAAAAATGTAAGGAGTAGGGCCTCGTAGTTGACATGTAAAGCTGAAGATTAATGTTACTCTGTTGTTGTAAAGCACATTTCAGAGAATATCATCCATAGTCGCAGTCTGCTGACTAGTTTCATAATTGGATTCGAATTTGCATCACTGTCAGTCCATCAATGCTATGTTTAGACACAGAATGAGTTTTAGTTGCCTGTTTAGATGAGGACTACCTGTACTTGCTCATAAAAGTGCTGTGCTTGTTACTACTTAGATCATTAGATGAACACCATTATCACAATTCACCTGTATACTTTATTTGAGTACCATTTTCTAGTATTGCATTTTTTTGTATAAAATAAATCAATTTATTCTTGTATTGCATTATGTTTTATATGAATGCTGAGCTATTTTTTTTTAGAATGCAAATACAATGTATGCACTATACACTCTTTAAATGATTTTTCCCCTTATATTTTTTGTGCACAAAACTCAATTTACATATCCTTTTTTTTCACTCCAATGAATATTTATTAGTGTATAGATTCTGTATATTGCAGAGCACTGTATTTTGCTGTTGCTTCTGATTGCTGTGACATCCCTTTTCCCCAAGTCACAATCTTTGCATTTCTTTTTCCTCTATTTTTTTGTCTTATAAAGACCAAAAGCAAAGTTATTATTATACATGTAGGACTTATGTGTTTATCAAATTGCAGTGCACATATAGTTTGAGACATGCGACTATGTGCGCCCCTTAAGATTGGAATTTGTTGATATTCACATACATGTAATAGTGAATGAAAGCTTGTTGCAAAATGTTGTGTGCTTTCTGTATATGTACATGTATTATGAATTGTTGTATTTTTGAAAATTAGTGATAGAACTTTGATCAAAGTTCATTTCAATATTGTAGAATTAATTTAACATCTTCACAATGTTCATTTCATCAACTTTGGTAGTGCTCATGCATACATGTATACAATTAAATGTTCCTGCAATTTTTATTTTGACTTTCACTTTTCCCCATCAAGTATTTCATTTTATTTGTTAGTTCGAATTTAAGTCTTAAATAATGTATTTCCTAGGACAACAAAGCTTACAATTATTTTAAAAGTTATATCTGGTTCAGAATGAACCAAAAATTTGAATGGGAGAGTCATCCATTTTGCATAGTATACACTGTAGTCACATCATTTTCCAATAACATTGTTTGAATTTGGACCAGAGATCACTAGGTGAATTATGTACATCATGTTTTTCCCTCAAAATCTGATATGGGAGACCTGTCTCATCACCCCAGGGAAAATCTGCAATATTTGTTATTTTTGTCAGGCATATTTACATCTTATTTATTTCCTTTTATGACTTTCCAGTCCATGGTCAAGAAGAATGTAGTGATGTCATCCGAGGCTATGAAGGAGATGGCAAAGCAAGCCAAGGCTAATAGAGATGAAAGGAAGACGGCGGTAAGGCAATCTGATTTTTTTCTTTATTCTTACAATGTTCTCCTTTCGTGCCATTATGAATTTGCATAATAAAAGTCTGGGGTCATTAAGAAAATCTTAAAATCCTAATATTTCATAAAATTGTGAAGATTGACAAGCCCATACAGGTCTTTTTCAATGGGGGTTTGTATTGTCCAAAATTTGTTCTTGTACAGAAAAATAGTTGACCCTCGAGGTAGAATAGAATGGATCAACACAAACCCCTCAAGAATATGACAAGCAAAAAGGCTGTCAACATTTGCCTTGAGAATTAGGCAATGAATGAAAAATAAGTTTTCAAGTCCAAAGCTTGTTGACATTTTAGTATATTTTTAAAATATACTTGCATATCCCACAAACTCTTTAAGATTGTTCAGCCCTAATGTATAGTACTAGTTAGGAAAAGGAGATAATAAACTTGAGGTTTATCGGTGTATCAAACTGATTGCTTTATACAGATGAATCAATGTGTTGGTCATCAACTTGTCTGCTCTGAATGCTTAATCTGAATGAAGAAATATGTAAACATTGGAAGCACTTGTATTCTAATTTTTGGCAAATTTGGAGATGAAATGCAATGTGTAATCCAGTGACACTATTCACTATTAAAATAACACATCTTTCTCATGTGGTTTCTCCCCTTCCAGATGGACAGCAGACATGCCTTCATGTTCTCAAGTGTAAGTATATTCTGAAATGGCTCTAAAATGAAGTATGATAAAGATACGTTTAATGATATTCTATTTTCAAAGAATAGATGGTCTGTGAAGATAATCAAGACAGACAATGTATTTTCTAAGTCAACATCTGAATTTTTGTTAATGTTTCTTCTTTACTATTCATCCAAGTGGGTTCAATCTTCCAGTCACTAAACCTATTGAAGACATAGTAATCCTGACATTTCATTAGAAATTCAATGGTCAACAAATTTAATACAAAAGCAGAGTTGAAACAATCACAATGCAAAATGTAAATAAAGGTATTATTAATTTTGATGTATCTAGCTTGCTGAGGCATTGAACATGGAACTATCTCAAGTGGAGGACTTCTTGCTTGGAGATGATAAGTTTGACATGATCGGTGAGTTCTTTGCGCAGGATGGACCACGCAAGCTGATGTTCTTCTACCAGGAGGCTACGAGTCGAGACACCTTGTATTCCAGGACAGATACATCCAGCGTTATCACTCAACCAACACAGAAGAAGCTCTTCCTTACCACCGGTACGTTATGACCTAATGTACGCCATTTAAAGGGCACTGAACACAAAACATAGTGAATTACAGTATTGACTGGGCCCTGTCTTACAAAGAGTTGCAATTGATCCAATCAATCTCAACTGTAATGAAATACATCCATACCATAATTTTATCCACAGGAACTTTGCACAATCCCCTCAGTAAACATAGAGAATCACACAGAATCTTCAAGAGAATGATGAATGTATGAATAAACATATCTAGAAAATGTTTTGAACAAATATGAAAGTTAGATGTTAACGTTGCTGGCCGTCGGTAATTATGATTGATCGGATCAATTGCTACTTTGTAAGATGGGGCCCTGGCTTAGATATCTCTCATTCATCTTGAATTTTATTTGTGCCCATATTCATTTTCCCATTGGTACTGTAATATAGAAATATGTCCTATGGAAATATTGCCTGGAGCTAAAAACATTGAAATTGGAGGCCTGTAAATGCAAAGAATTAGACTTAAATAGTATTATAAAAAATGATGGATTACTTGTGGAAAGACCAAGTTAATATTAAAAAAAGCTTCTTGCTGACATCAACCTTCCCAATTCATTTTCTTGTCCAGGTACATCTGAAGGCTTGAATGGTATGTGCTATTTCTTCCTGCGTTCTACCAACAAAGCCATCACACCGGCTAACATCGCTGCCGAGGTGAACTTTGGTATGATGGACTGTACCAACGGGAAGATCCTCCAAGGATTCAAGATGATGCTAGATAAGATCATGATGCCAGCTCTTAAACTCCAGGAGGTAATCATTTGGGTTATTCCATAATACAAACCTTGTTGTATGCCTGACACCCATATTTACTTCACTTCATTAACTTGTTTTATCAAGCCAGCTCATAGTTGTTGTTTAACTTGCTCATTACAAAAACTTGAGAAATAGTTATTAAAGCTAAATGATAGTAGTTGCAGTAAAACACTAATTTCGTGAGGAAGTTTGTAAAACCAAGGTTAAGTATGACTATATCATAGTGGATCTAGATCTGGTACAGTTACATAAACTGAACTTTGTGAAATCATAAAATCTAAGCTGAAATACGATCACACTGAAGATCGCCAACACACGTGGGACAGTGTATTATTATTGCTGGAATAAAGACCCGACGGAAGTGAGCGAATCCGCACTTATTTTGCTTACTTCTCAGCAATTACACAATTTCTTCCAGAATCCTTTGGCACATATTTTTCATTCATACAAACAGACACTTGGGTGGTCATAGATTCTGTAAAAAGTCATTTTGAGATCGTTACCAGAACTGGAATTTATCTTTAATGTTCTAATGTCTTAGTTTGGACATTATTTAACCTACACATGGTATGACATTTTTACAGACTGGAAAATTTTATTTTATATTTATTGATGTTTATTCAACATCTTAGTCAAGCCTCATACCTTATTTGCCATATTTTGTTAAACACTTGTTAATATCACAGACCTACATGTAGGTCATAGTGTACTCCAGTCTTCATTCATGTATTTGTCTTTGTCAGAATTATTGTATTGTAGAATTATTGTAAGTGTTAATAAATAATGTACTGTCAATGCCAGTACTTCTTGAAATAAAACTATATACATATATTTTTGTTTCATTCTAGAATTGGGGTGAGATCAAGGACGAGAGTCAGGTGTCTGATTTCTTTGAGCAGCTTGAGAAGTTTGTCGGCAGCCTTGGTACGGCGACCTCTAACATGGACGGCAGGGTGCAGCTGTGTGAGCATGAATACCTAGAGACCATGCTGGATTCACTCAAAACGGCTGCAGACTTCACCGCTGCAGGTGAGGCTATTGAATCTCCTCTGAGTGTGGTTGTTCTTATGAGGGAATTGATGACTAATCTTGCAGAGCTGCCAAGTAGTACTGATTTTCAGTATTTAGTACTGAAAAGTGAGAAGAATACTGATAGTTTCATGTAAAATACTGATTTCTAAAGTTTCAGTTGTATGTGTGGTCCTATGGTATTTTTTGAAAATACTGATTTTCTCACTGAAATACTGATTTTCAGCTTAAAAAATACTGAAATGTTCCTTTTTGGGGGTTGGCAGCTCTGATCTTGTTGTAAACTGATTCAAATACTTACCATGCCATCAGAGAATAAATTAATCCTGGTGCCCGTATCATAAAGAGTTGCAACTGTTGTAACTTTGCCATTATGGCAGCTTCCTTGGTAACCTTGATTTTGATTGGCTACTGAGCCCTGTTGCCATGGTAGTTGCCATAATGGCAAAGTTACAACAGTTGTAACTCTTTATGAAATGGGCCCCTGTATTCAGAAGCAGTAATAAGAGCGAATACCATTCAACAAGTTATAGTTATCTTAGTGTCAACTAGACTTTTTTTTATAACAAAAAAATTGATAAAATTACAATAAAGAATTAAAAATACCCTATGATTAGGAATTATCAGCTTTTTATCACTGAGGCAGATAAATTGTATGATAATATCCTTTATATTATTCTTCACTTCTTTCTGATAATACACTTAATATCTTAATTGATTGGCCATCAATATCATCCGTTTGCGATGATAGCCATTCACCAGATGATATTCTGTAGGTTGCTTTCATTTTTCATGCGTATGCTCATTTAATTTGAATACTTGGTGTCAGAAATGCCTGTAATAATGTTTTATATCATTATTATTACAATCTATTATTGAACAGCCTCTGTCCCCGATACTGTTGAGAAGCTGGAGGAGCTGAGTATGATGTGGCTGAAGCAGATTGTCCAGGTATTGACCGAGAGCGAGCAGATGCGAAAGGAAGCCGATGACATCGGTCCTGCAGCCGAGCTGGATCACTGGAAGAAACGCATGTCAAAGTTCAACAGCCTCCTAGATCAGATCAAGAGCCCTAGATGTAAGGCAGTGGTCGGTGTGCTGATCGCTGCCAAGTCCAAGGTCCTTAAGCAGTGGAAAGAACTGGTGAGAACCATTTATGAATAACTTCCGCAATATGTTGATAATATATTTAGGTTTTTCAAACATTCATTGTTCAAAATAACAAAAAATTATTACCAAATAATAAATCAAATATAACCATTAAAAAAAAACTATTATTGCCTTTGGATGTCATGAAGGAAAAATATCGTAAAAACATCTTTCTGAGTTTGATGGCAGCAATACTGGAAATGTGTCTGTAGCTATGTACAATACTAAAAAGTACTACAATCAGTTGTGTAATTATGCCTTTATGAATGTTTTTATTTGAAAATTGCAAGAGGTTTATTATTAAAGTATTGTGAAAATATCTGTGTCTGAATAAAAAAATGTTCTTATAGAGTTTATGTATTTTTTATACTTTCCCCCAGGATCGTCGCATCACTGATGCTGCTAACGAGGCAAAGGATAATGTCAAGTATCTCTACACCCTGGATAAGTTCTTTGGCCCTCTCGTCAAGTGTGATCCTGTAAGTAGTATGGTGGACATCTATAACAGTATCGAAAACTTAAGTCCAACAGAGATCTCTGTCTTTTTCAAGGGGCTACCATAGCTCACTAAATAAGACAGCAGTCTTTATACCATTGACAGGGGACCAAACAAAAATTGATGCACAAATTTAAGAAATTAAACCAACTGGTGTTAAACAAAGATTTAAATGTGACTCTTATTAAAAGATGAGAGTCAGGACCACAATACAGTACCATATTGCTATACTCTGGGAACTGACTTCTATGGATCAATATTCTCCATTTATTTATGATTTACCAAGTAAAATCAAAAGCATATTAAGCAAATACTATCTTACGTGTATTTCCTTAGTCCCCCTTTTTCCTGCTGCACCCCTGAATAGTTCACCAGATAGATTACCCATAATAAATTCTACAATGTATGTTTATTATTATTATCATTACAGAGTGCGATGATCGAGCACATTCCAAGCCTGATGAATGCCATTCGTATGATACACAGCATCTCCCGTTACTACAACACCTCGGAGCGTATGACCTCACTCTTTGTCAAGGTCACCAACCAGATGATCACTACCTGCAAGGCTTATATCAAGAGGGATGTTACCAAGATCTGGGATCATGAGAGGTAACCATTACTCAAGGAATAAATCTAACATTTTATACTTTCCTTGGGTCCTTAGGAGGCGTGCTGTCTCAGTTGGTTGGGCGGTGGGCGGTGGTCTTGCAATCTGTTGACCAGGGTTCAATTCCCAGTCAATGCGTTAGTGCCCTTTGAGAAGACATATTTATCCTTACTACCAAGTCCCTTGGAGAGGTTCTTGAGCCATTAGTCCTGTGGTTGCATACTAACAAGAAATCATGCTTTCTTAGCTGCCAGGTACAATAACCGGCACCATCAAAAAAATAATGATATGAATTCAGGAGAGCTTTTCACAAAAATTCTCAGCTCTGACAGTCAAACATGTGTGCTCCTCGGCCAGTCAAAATCAATCAAGTTGCCAGATCTGACAACTTATTAGTTCTCACGTGTTGGTAACCTCATCCCTGGTGAATCCTTGTAAAATGTAGTAAAAGAAGTAAGTGTCTGGAAGGATGAGACATATTATTCTGTGTTTCAAAGGGAGTTTGCTTTTGCTTTTGTATTACAAGATTGAATATTAGGAATTTAAAGGCTTTCAAAGAATATGTTCTCTGTCATTTATTATATTAGGCCTGTATTGCTGAAGCGCCTGAATGATTGCATCAAACTCAATGAGGAATACCAGAAGAGCTTCCACCGTACGAAGGAAAGGCTGAAGGAGACCCCAGAGGAAAGGCAGTTTGAGTTCAGGTGAGATAATCATCATTTGAATGTTTATTTATGTGAATAAATTCTTAGAAATGATTGCAAAGAAGCTGGTATCAGATCCCAAAGATAGAAAAGCTTGAAAATGTAACGCTATGATCCAGGAATTGAATGTTCAACCTCATAGAATGTGACAAATTGACTACACATTCTCAAGATAATTCTACAGATGATGATGATCGTCATGGAGGTGATGATGGAGATATGATGCTGCCATTGATGATACTGATGGTGGTTATGATGGCGATACTGATAATGATGATGATGATACTGGTGGTGGTGATTATAATGATGATGATGATGATGATGATGATGATGGTGATGGTGATGATGATGATGATGGTGATGATGGTGATGATGGTGATGATGATGATGATGGTGATGGTGATGAGGATGATGATGATGGTGATGGTGATGATGGTGATGATGATGATGATGGTGATGGTGATGATGATGATGATGATGGTGATGAGGATGATGATGATGGTGTTGGTGATGATGGTGATGATGATGATGATGATGAGGAGGAGGATGATGATGATGGTGATGCTGCTGATGATGATGGTGATGGTGATGATGATGATAATCATGCTGCTGGTGATGATTGTTGTGATAGTGATAGTGGGGATTATGCTGCGATTAGTCACTGTAAATATTTTGGCAGAGTATTACCAGTGTGAGGAAATATGAAGTATTAAACCTTTTGCATATGTATTTCCATGACAGTGAGAACTACATCTTTGGCAAGTTTGACACGTTCTGTCGCCGCCTGACCCGTATTGCTGACTTGGTCAATACCATGGAGAGCCTGAGTGGACTCGCTGATGTGAAGATTGAAGGCATTGACTCTCTGTACATCAGGTTCCAGGGGATTGTAGCCACACACAAGAAGAAGAGCTATGATATCCTGGACCATCGCAAGGGAGAGGTAAGAATAGATTCTCTATTGATATATGGCAAGTTGGCTTATTAAAAACAGAAATTGATAAGGTCATTCCGAGCTACTTGGTATGGCAGTTTGGCTAGGGCATCCAGTCATCTGGACTAGTGTTTTGTTCTCTTAGAGGGTTGAAGCACAGTGCTTACTTCTGAAATATGCTCATCAGCACATGAAATATTGTCATAGCATTTCATTGAAAGCCATTAAAATTCGTAGAATGACTGATTAAGCAGACCTTATTCTCCTGAGGACAGTAAGGAACACTGAAACAGCAAGATTGAGCTGGTCCTCGTGGTTCTTTGCAGCACCACTTCTTATCCAAGGAGATATTATTGGATGTATTGTGAAGCATCTACCACAACACATTCACCTGCTTCTGAAATCTTTAGAAGATATTTAACAATTAATCCAGATTCCTTTGACAACAAATTCATCCACACAACATATTTATGGGCAATTCCATGAAATAACCCTTTTGTGCATCTGAAATTTATTATTTTCTGAATTTTCCTTTGTTTAACAAACTTATCAAGGCAGGATAATTTTGGAGTAATAGAATTTCACATGAACTTTTCGGAAGAGCCCACATACAGAGATCGGACATACATTCGTCTGTATCACCCAGGTGTTAGTTTTATAACATTGCTTGGATATTTTTATTGGAATAAGTTTACCTCTTGATTTACATTATTCACTCTTGTCTTTGTTCCATGTACAGTTTGATCAGGATTACATGGATTTCCGCTCTCAGATTGATAGTCTTCACAATGCCCTGCAGAACTTTGTAGACAGCTGGTTTGAAAAGCCACTGACGGTAAGTTCTCCTACAGGAATGAAAAATAATTATATCTTTATTGCATTAACATTGAATGCTCGAGACACATGCAATTCAACAAATTCTGCACATTTACAAGCTATTATTTGTATGAACGATAATAGAGCCAAGTCCTGCAAGAATTTCAGATCATTTTTTGTGTGGAAAGTCTCATCGAGCAATTACTTTATATTGATTTTGTGAAGAGGTTTCTACATATCTATCTGCATAATTAGTGTGAACTGTTTGCTTCCATCTCCAGACTGATCAAGCATTAGTGCTGCTCTCTAAGTTTGAGAAGATCAAGGGTGCCAACTTAAACCTGAATGAGAAGTACATGCGTGTCCTGTCAAATTATGGCCGTGACCAGGAGATGGTACGTAAGCTCTACCAGAAGGGCAAGGAAGATCCGCCCATCATGAGGAACATCCCTCCGGTAGCAGGCAAGATCGTCTGGTGCAGACAGCTCTTCAGGAAGATAGAGCACCCTATGAGGGCCTTCAAGGCTAAGCCGGAGATCTTGAAGACAAATGAAGCCAAGAAGTTGATCCGTAACTACAACAAGATGGCTACTGTTCTTCTGGAGTACGAGGTTAGTGTGCACAAGTTTTATTAGAAAAGCACCCTTTGAGTTACGGGGACATTTCACGAAAGGTGTCAGCACTGACAAATTGTCTTTCTTCGGCAGTTACTATTTTAACAGTCAGCCAATCAAGACCAAGGATTTCACTGAAACTGTCAGTGCTGACAATTAAGTCAGTGCTGACAACTTTTATGAAATGCCCCCTGGTTGTCTAATGATGGTAAAGTAGGAAATGGTAGACCAAGAATTGGGATGTTTTCTTAACTGAAGCTTGACATGATAAAGTTGGATGATCTGTTCGGTGATTAATTAAGTATGCATCTTGGTCTGTGACCTACTTTTTGGATAGATGACCTTGAAAAAAAATTTAAAATCAGGATTATTGAACTAAGGTTAGTAGTTTTGTTTTAAGAACAATCTGTTGATATGAGAACTGTTATCAATGTTTTCATCTTTAAAGCAGCATAGCCAAAGCCTGGCAATAAGATTTACCTGTTGGATCTGTTCATGCTCTATTTTGGTGATTATGACCATAATAATAATGATGATAACCATTGTGTTTTGTGTAGGTTCTGTACCATCGTGGCTGGTTCCGTGCGGTAGACAACATCCGCTCTGGTCTCCAGGCCTCCCTACTAGTACGCCACCCTGAGACAAAGGTCCTGTATGTGAACTTTGACCCCCAAGTCTTTGAGCTGATTGCTGAGGCCAAGTACATGGGAAAGCTAGGCCTTGAGATTCCTGAAGCTGCAGGAGTACTCGTGTTGAGGGAGACCGAGATCAAGGGCAACTATGTTGCGTAAGTCAGCTCTGGCAACTTTATCGTGTACATGGTGATTTTAGTACAAGATTGAAAAATTCATAATGAAGTAGGGGAGCATGACTTTCCTTATTTTTTTTATCAGATAAGAATTATTTCCAATTCATATGTTGAATCATATATAATACAATGAATCACATTATGCCGAGGAGGTTTAGTCATGTACTTGGTTATTTTAGTACAAGATTGAGATATTCATTATGAAATAGGGTAACATGTCCTTCCACATTATATTATCAGATAAGAAATTATAATGTTTAATCCTCTCTAATACAATTAATAACAATACTCATTTGAGGTTTAGGATGGATTAATCTGGGAAAGTGGAAGGGGGTAAGAGTGATTGCTGTGAGTGTGAGGTAATACAGCAGCTCCCACCCCGTTCACAGGGAAAGAGCTTCTTATAAAGTTTTAATTTACTCTTTACCACTACTCAAATGTTCACCCAAAGTCTCTTTTCATTTTGACAGTCTGGTTGAGATGTTGAACGAGTATGACCGTATTGTCGGTACCATCCCAAACATCCTACTACCCCTGATGACCCCATTCCGAGACCGTGTAGAGGAAGCCTTGCAGCCAGGACTGACCAGTCTTAACTGGACTTCTCTCAGTCTTGACCAATGTAAGTATCTGACTTAACCTGTTGAATGAAATATGAATTCAGTTTAACTCGTTGTGTTTCCTATTTGATAGCTCTTTTTCATCATGTATCAAATTTAAGCTCAGTCACAAAGGTTCTTCATCCGTGCCTTTTTCTCTTCGCTTAGGTGTGCTAGGTCAACTGTTTTGTCCCCTCTGGGGCCTGTTGCAGAAAGAATCGCATTTAAACGCAAGTCAAAAAATCAATGGCAAGTCCGAAATGCGTGCTGTCGATTGGGTGAAAATCAAGTTGCGCATGATTTTTAGAGTTGCGCATGATTTTTAGAGTTGCGATCGATTGCAACTCTTTCTGCAACGGGCCCCTGATGGTCCAAGGTGGGGACACTTGGGAATAATGTGATGTGTAATTATGTAGAATACAGTCAAAGCTGTCTCTGAAGACCATCCAACGCTGACAAGAACGTGCTCTTTATGAGCAGGTGGTCTTCATAGATATATTCCTGCAAGAAATACTTTGAAAAACAGATTCAAGGGAAACCAAATTGTGGTCTTTTTTATGGGTGGTCCGTTTATACAGGTGCTTGGAAAAGCAGCTTTGAATTTATTTGTGTCTTATGCCTTTGACAGATATCAACAACACCTACAAAGAGATTCACTTCCTGCAGCACGTAACAATTTACTTTGGCTTTTATGTAGATTCTACTTTAGGAATTATGAAATTATCTCTGTCCATTGTGCCTTTGACAGATATCAGCAACACCTACTCAAGAGATTTGCTTCCTGCATCACTTGACCAATCAGCTTTTAGATAGTTTCTATTGTATGAATAATTATCTGTGTCCATTTTGCCTTTGACAGATATCAGCAACACCTACAAAGAGATTCACTTCCTGCAACACCAAACCAAGCAGGTGTGTGATCTCCTGGAATGTCGTATTGATGATGTCCTCAAGGACATGGCCACTACTGCTCTGTGTGACTTGCCTGTGCATGAACCCACATCTACCACTGAATTCCTGGCCTCGACCGAGAGGACATGCCAGGAGGCTTGTGACCAGCTTACCAGGTAAGAAGAATGTCTCATTGATGGAGAATGTGAGATGGTACCATAAGCAAAAGTCTGCGCCAGGTTTCGCTGCAACTTTAATTAAGAATCACACTCAACATGTTTGCACTTTCAGAGATGCAGTTCACCCTGACAATATAGGTTGGTTTTGATAAAAGCAGCATAACAAAATAAACATGTCTACTGTGATATGACAAAACCTATCAAAGAAAAAGAAAGTTTGTGATAATTTAAAAACACTTTATTTTGTGAAATCAAATGCAAGCAGCTCCCTAATATGCCATGCCATTTTCTCAGAAAATTTGATTTGGTCTTTGCATTTATTGTTAAACCGGGAGTAATAATCTGTATGAAGAATAATATAATATCAATTATGTCCTGTAATGGTGTAGAATAAATTATTGATTATGCACTTACAAAACTATTCCTGATTCTATCCTTAGATGAATATTGATATCTGTTTCTTATAGCCTAACATAACCTATCTTTGGAACAATCTGAATTTCAGGCAAAGCCAGGCTGTCGAAGCCTCAGTCAAGGACCTCGTGGAGATCCTGGTTGGCAACCTACGTGAGAATGAGAAGCAGAACCTTCAGGGGTCCTACCCATGCCTTCACCCAGACTCTAAGCATAAGAGATGCCTGGAGTGCCTGCCTTGCTGCTTCTATACCATGCTAGGAAGCTTCAGTCAGCGCAATACCGACGCGCTCATCAAGTGTGAGTCTGTCAAGTTTGAGTAATATCAAATCTTCTCTTTCAGGAAAAGAAATCCATTAATGTTAGATATCTTTAACACATTGGAGATGAGTAAAGGTCATTGAACTGTAATCAAGGTTAGTGGTACATGTAGGGAGTGGCAGAATTTTATGATTATAGTGCAAGTTATCACTGCATAATAATATTTTCTTTTGTCACATCTCAAGTTTGCTGTCTCTTGGCTCATGAAGATGCTGTACAGAAGGCCTCAAAAAGTAATTAGCGATGAGTGTATTGACATTGACAATATAGTGAAACTAATGTGTCCACATCTTTTGCTTTTCTAAAAATTATGCAATTAATTTCTTATTATTAAAAAGGATATCTTCCGTCAATATGTATGTGTTCTTTATTACATTTTCGCTTTGTCAACTCTGAACTTCGCATTTTAGGTACTCGTCTGTCCCTGGACACCATCAAGAAACGTCTTCAGATTGGAACCAACAAGTACACCCGTGGCGCCAGTGAGAACGAGGAGGCCAAGGTACCGCTGTTCCAGGCCGACATCATCCTCTCCATCCCGTCCATCGTCCTTCAACCCAGCCTGGATGACATCCAATCTACCGTCAACAAGGCCGTCCAGGTTATCCTCAAGATGGCCCAGAATATCCCGCAGTGGGAACAGACCATCCTGAGCCAGAAGGCTGCTCTCAAGGTAAGCAGGATGCATTCACATTGATGATTTATTTGCGTTGCATAGCGCTAGATGAATCGTCATGTGTGATGTTGACCCTATGCCTTGTTTAGACAAGCAGTTTACAATATTGAATTATTGAGTAGGTTTTCTGTTAGATTATTGTATATGAGTAGATTTTGCAGTGCTTATACTTGTAGTTTAAATGAAAAATATAAAGCTGTAATATGTGGAGATATAGATTTAGAGTTTCGAAAAGTGTTTTTGATATAGTTGTTGTGTATGATGAAGGTTATGTTTAGATTATGAAGAGACATTCTGAATGGAATTTTCAGGAAGCTTCTCTTTTCTAGTATAAATATTGTTTAATTCAAGATTAATTTGTTAACAGCACTCCCATCGATTCATGTATGTTTTTAAGTCAGACACAAATTGATTTGTTAATAAATATAAATGAAATAAAATAAGATAAATAATGAACATGGAAATAGAAAAGATAAACAGATTGCATTTGAATACCATTGTCAAGGTATAGAGCCCTTAAAGCCTAATTACTGAATCGTCCTTTTAATATTTTTTTTTAGTAAAGAGCAATACTTCTCTGCTTTTTACTTGTATCTCCTTATATGAATAACCGTGCACTGTGATGTGTATAGTAGCACTTATATGAATAGGATAGATGTATTCTTTAGAAATCTATATAAACAATGGTATGCAATTGAAATATAATGTAAATGCATAGTATTAATATTCTACTCACATAAACGACAATGTTCTTGTCCAGTATGACCTATAAAATTAACTCTTTTTCTTAGATACTTCAACTATAGGTAGATGATTGGTAAAGATGTTATCACACCACCGTCTCTTTGCTATTCTTGAATCTCTACACTAACAAATGTATTTATATAATTTCTTCCTGAACTACAATGTAGTGATTGCAATTCTTAAAAGTCTCGGGCCTATTTTACCCATTAGAAATATCACATAAAACTATTCATATTTGTATTTCATTTCCAACAGAAAGCTATTCCTATACTAACCATGTAGTATTAGCAGCTACTGACTATGCATATTCCTCTCTCCCCTTCCTTTCATCTTCCATTGTTTATTTATCTCTACTAACATGGTTGTCATAGAAACGGCTTCCTCCTGAACTCTACAGCAAATGGTTGGCTCAGTTCAAAACTCCTCATAGGGGGATGATGACGAATGCAAGTACTCTGCACTCGATCCCTGGTCCTGAGCAATCATAGCATCCCATATTAATCAACACAATACACACCAGTACCTGTTATTGTCCCAACATGCCTATTCCATCAATAAGGGCCAGTTTTGACATTTTGGTGTCATGTTTTCTTGAGCTATTGAGGCTGTCAGAACTGTCATGAAACTAGTTTCTTTTCTGTTGCCCGCAAAATATCAAACGATTGTCCTCATGTGTCCATTTTCTTTATCTGGGATGAAACTTCACACCTGTTTCATGATGGTTTGGATGGTTTAAAGTTCCTAGTGTTTACAGGACACCCAAAATGTCAAAACTTGGCACCCTATTTCATGGAATTGCCCACATTTACTACTTTATATTACCGAAGCTACACTTTTACTTGTTAAGCAGCTTTAATAGAAGATTCTTGATACACTATGTGACATTAGGTGTAATTGCTTACAAGTGTCATTGTAATGGAGCACAGTGCATTCCACGTCAATTGATGTATTGAATATATGTATTATAATCTTTGTGAATTTGTTTCAGAATGATCGTATATTATGCATGATGCAAACACTATTTTATTTCACATTTTATGGGAAATGTCTCACCATTTTTCACGCAACAAGATTCCAGTATCAGTTATTTGATGAATGATGAATATTTTGTGAAAATTTTCCTTACTCGGGCATTGGTGAAACAATACCAGATGGCATTATTTGACTCACTACAACATTCCGCAAACACAGAGAAATAGAATTGTTTTTTTTTAACCTATTATTCTGTGCATTTTGAGTTATCAAGAGAATAGTTGCTACCTGGTACTAAAAGGTTTATTGAATTGCATATCATCCTATGACATTTCATATCCTTCATCATGGGCAATGCATGTTTCTCTCTTTCCATTTCCCTGTCTTTGCTAACTTTTCTTTTCTAGTTGAAGGTAGAGTTCCATATCCAATCTTTTTTTCCTATAATTTAACTTTACATTCATTCATTCATTCATTCATCCAAACTTCCTTTTATATATCTGATGTCACATTCACCAACTCAAAAGGCTATGCTGGGGGAAAGAAAGGTGACGTATTCAGACTAAAACAGAACTGATGCACCCCATTTATCCTTAATTTCTTTCTCTACCACCTGACCAGTGGTTCATCTTCGTTAACACCCTCTAATTTATCACACTCCATGTTGCTCTTCTTTCCAAAATATATTTACAGGGGCACTCGGTAATATTGCTGTGATGTGAAATCCAATTCTTGATTCCAGTTCCTTGAGAGATGTGTATTTATACTCTGAACCTTATGTGAAATTTATGGAAATTATGAATTCAGTTGAGTTATCTGCACTTTGGCATATTCAAAATTGATGCAAGAGAACAAGAGCTCAACTGTTTGAAAAAAGGGCATTTTCTTAATTTAGGTATCCTCTACAACCCCCCCCCCCAAATAACCCCCCAAATGTACCCTTTTGACAATGCCAAGAAGACTTGTTCCAGTTTTAACTAATTGTACATCTATACTTCTAAATCTATCATATTTTATTTGTAAAAGCAATGTTTCCAAATGGATTGATGGAGAGGTTTATGCACACATACATGTACATGTATGATGGATCAATTTATTTTACATGCACAGGGTTGGATTTGAAAGTAAACCTGCTTATATGTAGAGGGGTCTTTATCATTATGACATCATACCATTCATTCATTCATCCATTCATCGTTGTTTTCAAATGTCTTCAACATTGTTCAGATGAATGTAAGGTAGTACATTTATGTCAGGTTGTGAATGTGGAGTTGGTGGTGGAGGTATATGTGTTGGGCATCATCAGACTGTAGTTGTACGAGTTGGTGGTGGTGTTTTTTGCAGAGGGTTGTGTGTGAGTTGTGATTCTGCCATGTTGCAGCTGAGCGAGGTCGATGACAACCCTCCCATCAGGAGTACGACGACTTGATAACTGGCTTCCTAAAAATTCTTCTCATTAATAAGGAATATGTTCTAAAGGCTTATGCAGATTTCATGACTGTAAAAAGTTGGTTTAAGATATGATAAAGGGGTCTTGTAATAGTTAGAATAAGATAAGAATATGTTGAAATCCTCCACTCACTTTATACAAAAAGCTGTACATAAACCTTTAAAAGTAAAGCTCACCATAAAGATATTTAAAGAAGTGAAAAATCTTAACAATATTTCAGAGTGAATATAGTTCAACACCCTGTGTGTTTTACCCTTCAAAAAGTCTGTTGTAGACAGTTTCCATTAAAAATGAAATGCAAATCAAACAATCAGAAGCACAAATTTAGGACTTTTGATTGATTTCATTATTAAAAAAATGATTTCTGCAACTGCCCCCCTGATTTTGTCATGTCTTTTAATATTTTTATTTATTTCCCCGGATGAATCATTTATTCATTTCAATTTTCATATCATCAATACTTGATCGCATACAGTATATTCTTTTCATATACATCATTTCATGAACATAAATTTCAATTATTTCATTAAATACATCTACATGTATCTGTTTGATGCATAGATTTTTGTTACATTCTTTTTATTCAACCTTTTTCCATATACCTGTGAAAACATCAACTTCATCATCTTCTATATGGCTCTTGACAAAAAAAGAACAACTAACTTAGGAAGGTGGTAATAATAATCAGAGGGAACTTGTAAATAATTGATTGCTAGTAAACAAGCATTTGTGATTGTATTGTATGATTCTCAATATAGAGACAGCTGAATTTGATGGGCACGTATAGAGGAGGGGTAAGCAAAAAGGAAAAAAAGTAAAGCTATTTATCTTTCAGCTTGTTCCACCTGTATAACAAGGACATATGGCTGCCTCTAAACCACGGGTTCTCAGCTAGCAGCATGCATGCTACTTTTGGTGCGTCAGGCATTGCAAACCACTGTTTGCAAGCCAAAAGTAAATAATGATTTGTTCAAATTTTATTCATGAGTTTTGCTGATATTTTTTTATGTTTTGCATAATGAAAGTAATTCTGGGTCAATTAAGATGCCACATTTTCAAAAGCTGTGGAAGGCTCCTTGACCCCCACCATGCACTCTGAAGCCAGCTGTGGACCTCACACTGATTTTGTGTGTTGGATAGTGTTGCAGTATGAATTTCTGGTAGCAAATGTGGCACGTCAATAATACTAATTGAGAACCCGTACTCTAAACCATGCTTGAGCAATTAACTTTGGAATGATTGATGTATATACTCTGGCTATGCTTTTACGATGAGCAGGATTGAATAATCTTTACTGATTTCATCATTACATATCAACAGAAATACATCATGAGAAAGGAAAAAGATTGACATATACATGTATAATATAAAATTTCATGTGTACATTACATGTATTCTTTCGTCTTGTATCAAACTATTATTAAAACAAAACTGTTAGACCTCAAAAGTCAAGACATGTTAGGGCCTATTAGAATGCACTGTATACTTCTGCTTGTTGAAATGATTTTTTTCAAAGCTAGTTATGCAGATTTACTCTTTTTTTGTGTAGTAAAAATCATCAACTAAAATTCATGGAACAATTCTATCAGATTTTGCATAAAGAATGTAAAAGATGTAACAGAGTGCTTTCAATGCATTATTGTGTATTGGAATTAACAGGATACTCTTAATTCTATATTTTCATTTCAGAATCATTTGTAAACATACAGAAAAATGCTTTAGAAAGTAAACTTGCTTTATTTAGGGTTGTGACTAGTAAAGTGATAATCATGGCTATTGGATTACATCAAAATATATATTCCCAGAAAGTAGGTGCTTATCAAATTGCTAGGAAACCAATTTGAATCAGGTGTAGTCAGTTTAAACCAGTTAAGATTACTTTCTTTGAGTATTCACAATTGTTGAAATGGGTGATTTTTGGTGTCTACACAATTAGCGATTAATCTTCAACCTTTGTGTTATGTGGCTCAGATCAACAATGCAATTTTATTCTTAATTCACTCAGAATGTTCTTTGTTCATGGAGATGTTAGTGCCCAAGAGAGAAATCTATAAGATGTATTTTAACTCAGGGCCCTGATAAAGTTGTAACATTTCCAATCCACATTATCTTTTCGCAGTACAACGTTGAAACTATTCCAGCCCATGTGATGCTTTATGATGTGTATGACAGAATTGGCTTGTTTCATTTAATCTTCACTAATTGGCGCATCATGTTCACAATTAACCATTATATATATTCGTCATACCGCAATTCACCACTGCCATTCACAGAGATATAGCACTCAAGAAGCCTATATCTGCACTATACACGGATGTGCGCTTTCTCAGAATGGGAGGCTGCATAAACCATGTAGCAAGATATCGTGATAATCTGCTATATCCACCCATCACTTCAAAAATATTTCATGTTAATTTCATGTGTTTAACGGTATATAGCATTATGTATATGGTTGAGGACATTAACGTGTAGACCTATGAATTTCCGGCTACATGTATATAGTTCAAAAATATTCACAGGAATTTTAACAGGATGTTTTTGGAATAGTTATTCCATATACATGTAGGTCTAAACTATGTAGTTATCTTTTCAAATACTTAATATTCATATGAATATAAATTATTTGAATATATCTTATTTAAAACAATGATAAAATAGTTTCAGTGAATTAACAAAGGTGTTCTTAAATGTAGGAAAACTGTAGAAAATAATAATGTGGACATGAATAGAATGAAATAAAAATCTATTTGAAATATTTGTTTATGCAATAGAAAATATGAAATATAATAGAATAGAAATAATGAAATTGTTAAAATTGAATGGAAACCAGTCAAATGTCAACTTTAAAGTAACCATTTTACCATAATAGATGGGTTTTGAAGAGCATTTATTGTGATTTCCTTTTCATTATTATCACTTACATACAGACTGAATATTTTGGCTTAATACTGCTTGGGGTTTGTTATGAAATTTTTTTCGAAATACAGATGGACAGATATCTATTCATACATGTATATTCAATCATCAATATGCAATCATCGATTGAGCAAAAATGAATTGAGTGCTGGCAGTATAATCTGATTGGAAAGTGCAGCATGTACTCTGATTGCTCGATATATTCTGAAAGAAAACGAAGAAAGGCAAATCTTACTATTCTCGAACTATTCAGTAATTGCGTTAATGTCAAAGCAGAGACAAAAAAAGAAACGTGGCAAAGCATATTATATATTCAGTAATTGAATAAGAAAATGAGATGTTACATGTATGATAATTGATCAAGTTGATAAATGTCTGTTGCAATGTTATCCAATCTGAACTTTTTTTTAAAGGTTACTGGTATCCAAGAAAAACTTGAATACTGGTCCTAGGAAAATATAATCAGCTCTTTTCTTGTAAACATTAATGTAGAAAGCTTCTCATTCTAAATGTAAGATACAAATTTCAATTTTAATTCCTTAAATTTTGTTGCATGCATTTTTTTAACCAAAATATTAAAACTCACATTCTTGCCATGTCAAAATTGCATCATATGAATTATCTAAGTTTGTTGTAATATATTCTCAATATTTATCATGTTTCAATCTCACAGGAACTCGAGGAATCCAAAGATGACAAGGATGCCGAGAAGGTCACTCTGCTGGCTATTACCCAGAAGCCTCTTCACAAGGTCATTGCAGAGCACAAGGACGTCCTGAAGGTCGTCATTGCTCTCAACAACATCGTGGGTAACTTCAAGATTGAGTGTCAAGACATTCTTAACGAATTCACTCACTTTGCTGAACTCTGGACTGAGGTTAGTGTAAACCAATGCCAATGTGATATGTTTGTGTGTTGTTAAGAGTCAAAAGTTCATCATAATTATACCCCCACTAATACCTGAATATTCTCACCGAATATACTTCCACGCTAGTAATCAACCGGGTTTGCTACTTTACCTGTACTACTCAACCTAAATTGCTGGTTGGTCTAATGCCACTGTGTCTTTTTTTTCCATTTGGTCTAAAACTAATGTGTATACAATCAGGGTTCCGTAACACAAAGATTAACGATCATTCGCTAAATGAACTGACCAAAACTGACTAAAAGAGTTTAGTCTATGGTGTAAGTTGAAACCAATGTCATAATGATATTTTTGTGTGTGCTGTTTAGAGTCAACAGTTCATCGTTATTTTGCCCCCAATAAAATTTGAAGATTTTCTGAGAAGTTCAACAACTCTTGTAGACCAAAATATCATTGTTGTAGACCTAGATGTACCTTGCCTTTGATCATTGAATGTCTTTCTGCTTTACATACAGGATCCGGCCGAGAAGGTCAAGGAGTTCATGGACACCAAACCACTTATGTCTGAGATTGAATCACAGATGAGATACTATCAGGTAAATAACTCATCATTCTTAATCTTCAGGATATAATAGGAACATTGGAACTTTCTTTGTTGCAACTTCCATTATCAAGTACAAAAAATGATTTGTTAGTAGACACTCGTAGTCTCTAAGAAAATACATGTAGGTTGCTTTGAGCATATTTGTAATATTAGTTATTTTACTGTTGTACATTATGTCAACATTAAAACTAGCATAATAATTGGGATGTATATATGGAGCAGCGTAGCAACTGGTTGTTGGGAGTTATTTTTACATGCTATGTACAAAGTGAGCATTGCAATAAGCCATATAAGTAAAAACTTCACAGCTTTGTGTTGTGTAGGCCAAACAGGCCTTTGATAAATTGAACATTAAGTTTCATGTTTAAAAAAAAAATAGGCATATTAAAAAAAGTTCTTGTAAGATGTCTCTCGTTAACTTATTTATTTTGAAAAGGGGAACATATATGGTGATAGACAAGCTCACTATGTATTGAGTGATCTTTGATGATAATGTCATCTTTGTCATACAGGGATTTGAGATCAAGATTGAGGAGATTCCAGCCAGCTACAGGGTCGGCTCCGTCATCTGCCTTACGGAGCGTCTCAAGACTGCCCTCGTTGCTGAAACCAAGGCATGGAAGGTTGCATTCGGTCGAGCCCTCAACTCCAAGGCTTCCGCTGACATGGAGGAGATCTTTGACTTCATTGAGGATCTCCAGAAGCGTCTGTCTCGCCCCATCAAGGATCTTGATGATGTCCGTGCAGCGATGGCAGCGTTGACTGAGATCAGGGAATCAGAGATCCGTATCGACATGACCATCTCGCCCATAGAGGAGTCCTATGCTCTGCTCAATAAGTATGAGCTGATCTTCTCGGATGGCAATGCTGAGAAAGTGGACAGTCTGTCCTACAACTGGAAGAACTTGACCGCACAGGTAATCCCTATTGCCAGTTCTCAACTTGTTTCAAACCCAGATCTAGGAGCTAATTAAAATTTGCCATTAATTGTAACTTTGCCTCTGATATGGTAATCTTCACAGTAATCTCTAGCAGAGTTTGCAAGTCAAATTTTGATCTAACAGGACCTTTTCCTTTACATTTGATTCTAGTGAAATTTTCAAGTCAGTTTTATAACTGAGCACAGTGTCCATTTGAAGACAAAAAATCTCTAAAACAACCTTCATCAAAAACCTAATTGTTTGTGTTTATCAAAGTGTTGCACAGTTTTTTGAAAAAGGAGCCAGATAACCCTTGGTCTCAATCTCATCCTATCCATTTGAGTATTTGGTATAATGCCTTCTTGCTGTAGTTACAAAGCGCTTCACAGTTCCCTCCATCAAAAATAATAAAGAATTTATTCGTTTACATTTCCACATATTATCCTAAACTCTGTCTGTATAATGTGGATGCAGCAACCTGTAAGCATCAACTTTTTATTTAACCATTTGTATTGTTATTTGTGTACTTCTTTAGTTCATCCAAGTAGCTGATCACTTGGTGACCATCCAGCCCGAGTTCAAGGGTGACCTACTGAGTGGTGTAACAGTCTTCCAACAGGATGCCACTCTCTTCGTAGAAGAATATACAGAGAAGTAAGATTCAGTATTGTCATATATATGGATTCGGACCTCCAGTAATGTACTGGTGAACTATCACAAATGTCAATATCATGACCTCTTCCAGTAGAGGTCAGATGGGTCATTTCTCTGGAAAATGCCGACGATTCAGCAGAAAATTTGGAGGTTCTGTCAATATTTAACCTAAAATTCAGTGATATTTTGTACCTTAGCTTGGTTATGGCATTTTGTGATTCCAAGTGAAAGAAAGTGATGAAAATATGTTGTTAATGTTTGTAATCAGATTATAACATTTTCATCAACATGCATGGGACTGTCTTTCTTTTTAATATCTGATACAGTGTACATGGAAATGAAAATAGTTACTCTTAATGATCATATAGTAATTGTGATCACTCCTAAAGATATTCTTTCAATGTCAAAGTCATCATCAATATCTTAAACGCGCTTTTCTTTCCTTTGATACCCTAACCTGTCAGGGGTCCCATGGTCCAAGGTATTGCACCCAGGGAAGCCAGCGACCGCCTCCAGCTCTTCCAAGCCCGCTTTGACGAACTCTGGGCCAAGTACATCACCTACTCTGGTGGTGAAGAGCTCTTCGGGCTGCCTGTCACCGAGTACCCTGACTTGCAGCGGATCAAGAAAGAGTTCAACCTTCTCCAGAAGCTCTATGGCCTCTACAACGCTGTCATTGAGAAGGTCAACGGATACTATGATATCCCTTGGGTCGATGTGGACATTGAGAAGATCAACGGAGAGTTGCAAGACTTCCAAAACAAGTACGTTCTTATGCATAAGTTTCAGGTTAAGGATTAGGTTGAGGTATACATAATCTATTTGATATAATTGAGGATATTTGTTGTATTCTGTAAATGTTAGTAGTCATTGGAAAACCAGTATAAAAAAGAGGATTTTAAATAACAAACTTGAAAGTATTTTTATAAGATAAAAACAAGGTCTTAGATCCAGTTGGTGATATGGTCTTGTGCTGTGGTATGCAATTAGACCATGTGTTAAAAGGTGCAGGTTTAGAGTTCTGTTCTTTGGCACAAACTTAATCTACACTTATGATTATACACTCAGGAGTTGAATGCTGACATGAAATTTCCTAGATCCTGTGAGTTACAACAGAGTAGCCTTGTAGAATGAGAAAAGATGGAAGTCGTGTTAATCTATGTTAATATTATCCTGTTATTACCGTGCTGCTATGTCAGGGACAAGCATTATGTATATGGTATATGCATGCCTGAATTACAATCTAATTTTCTCTGTCAATTTTGGCAGATGCCGTAAGTTGCCCAAGGCCCTGAAGGAATGGCAGGCCTTCATGGATTTGAAGAAGAAGATCGATGACTTCAGCGAGTGCTGTCCCCTCCTTGAGATGATGGCCAACAAGGCGATGATGACCCGCCACTGGGATCGCATCGCGAACCTCACCGCCCATACCTTCGATGTGGAGTCGGATACATTCCTTTTGCGCAACATCATGACAGCACCCCTCCTCCCAAACAAGGAAGACATTGAGGTGAGATACATACTGGAAAATATTTGGTATTAACATGTTGGTGGCTGAGCCCTTATAAATATGGGCTGGAGTCTATGTAAAGCATGTTGTAGCAAATCTTTCAGTCTCCAGTGGGTTAAATGATGCCATTGGATTTTGAATCACAAGGTTGGATGCATGTCAGACCATTGACTTACTCAAAGGCAGGCATGAATCAATAATTGCCACTCTTGACCCAGGTGAAATGCAAGTGTGAGTAAAGGAAATCAGTACGGTTGGTGAACAAGGAGGATGCTTCAGACAGAAGCGGTTGAGAGTGTATCATCATCAGCCAGAGTCCGTAACCCTTGACAAGAGGGGAAAAGGCCGACTCAAATAAATGATAATGTGGACATTCCTTGAGAAGGATCTTTGTAAGCCTCATAACATTAGAAATTAACACAAAATCCTTAATATGGCCATTTCTTAATGCCTTCCTTTTCCTCAGGATATCTGTATCTCAGCTGTGAAGGAGAAAGACATCGAAGCCAAGCTGAAGCAGGTCGTTGCTGAGTGGAGTGTCCAGGACTTCCAATTCGGTAGCTTCAAGACCCGTGGTGAGCTCATGCTGAAGGGTGATACTACCGGTGAGATCATCTCCATGATGGAAGACAGTCTCATGGTCTTAGCGTCTCTCATGAGCAACAGGTTGGTAGTATTCATATCTTCCCTATTCAAGGATTTAATTTACAAAAATAAAAATATAACTCCAGCAATTACTACATTATGATAATACAATCTTGATACAACCATGAAAATTATACAACCAAATGTAATGCAGTAATATTTTAGGTAATTTGTATTCTTATAGATGTTTGAGAAGATTGTATAATATTGAAGAATTGGCATATCCCTGAAAATTTGCCAACATAATTACTATTCACTGTCATCATCATCACCACCATCATATCTTCATTGCCCTCATTGCCTCCATCACCATCATTAACATCAACACTGTCATGACTAATCATCACGATCACTATCCTCATCATCATTGTCATCGATATCATCATCATCACCATCATTATCAATATCATCATCGTCATCATCATCACCACCACCATCTTCATCATCATCATCATTATTGTCACCAATTGTCTCGTCCTCACTACTGCAATCCATGCTACCACTCGTCTGTAGGGTGCAATTATGTGATATTGTACTATTTACCTTCCCAGGTACAATGCCCCATTCAAGCCCGAGATCCAGAAGTGGGTCCAGCGCCTGTCCAACACCACAGAGATCATTGAGAATTGGATGCAGGTGCAGAACCTCTGGGTCTACCTGGAAGCTGTGTTTGTGGGTGGTGACATCGCCAAGCAGCTGCCACAGGTAAGTAATGTTGGTCATATCCTGGGCCGTGTTTCATAAAGCCTTTTGTCTGTCATTTTCACTAACATATTTTCCCTGAGCCAATTAGATGCAAGGATTTTGATAGCTTATAACAATTATAAATCACTGACTATATCATGCAATGCTTCCCTGGCCTGATCTGACCTGGGGGTCGTTTCATAAAGCTACTCATAACTTACAAATTTATCCATTACTTGTGACTCCTTGTTTTTCCATATATTTTAACAAAAATGCTTGTTTTAAACAAGAATTATAAAATGAAAAAAAATGGATGTCTTGGAAATCCATCTGACACATCTATGAAGGATCCTATCTTGGCATTCCATGAAAATGTATGACTGAAATACATGTGCAACCATCACAAATAATTTTGTATGGATTTTTTTGTTCATATGAAAGTTGTAATACTCTAATGTCTTCATGGCTCAAGCAGTTCATGGATTGATATGATGATGGGGGGGGGGCTGACATAAAAAAATGATTATTCTTTAATTGCCCATTTGTTTGTTATGAAAGCACTCTGTGTTTTGTCTATGAATCCATGACCATGATTCATCCTTTCTTTTTCTGCTACCCGTTTCTTCTTGCCTTCCAGGAAGCAAAGAGGTTCAGTAACATTGACAAGTCCTGGGTGAAGATCATGCAGCGTGCCCATGAGAACACCAACGTGGTCGGGTGCTGCGTGGGAGACGACACCCTCTCCCAGCTCCTGCCCCATCTCCTGGAGCAGCTGGAGATCTGTCAGAAGTCCCTGACTGGCTACCTGGAGAAGAAGCGTCTGGTCTTCCCCCGGTTCTTCTTCGTGTCCGATCCCGCCCTTCTTGAGATCCTTGGTCAGGCTTCCGACTCACATACCATCCAGGTGAGTGCTTCTCTTCATACTAGTCAACTTATGATGAACAGGGCCCTGTGATTAATCACAGGGCTGATTTGTATTCTTGATTGCATTGATCGTTATGTGAGATCACACTTACAAACCATCCTTACGATCAATCGCTAAGTTTTTTGTGACAGGCCCCAAACCATATCATTTGTGAAGGATAGATAGATTTAAGTTGAGTAAAAAATATCAAAATGCAATTCTTTTAAAAGAATCGATAACATCATTGTAGATACATCACAGTCTTGTTTACAAGATTTTCCAAGGCATGTGCTTTATACTCCCCAAGCTTCAGTAGACAAAAGTAGAGTGGTACTGACAACCATATGTCTGTGATCATACTTACCCAGTTGAAACTGTTTGTATATTGGCAATTCCATATAGTATGTACATCGAACCCTATATCAGAGATGCCAACCATTATAAAAAAATTCAATGGGAATAACTGAACGGCTGAACCAAATGTTTTCTCACGAGACAAAACATATTGACAACATATTTTCGCTCAGTCATTCAATCGGGAAGTAAACACTAAATTCACATTAGAACACATCTCATTAATATTCCGTAAGTGTTGTTGGCAGCTTTGCTATATGCGAGGCATTCATGAAGTGATCTGCCTCTGTTCTGTGTCTGATGAAAGTTGTAACACTGTCAAGTATAATGGCTGGAGTAGTTCATTTGGTGAAATAAGAATAGAGAAAGGGGCTCAGATTTACATAGAGCTTGATTATTTATTGGTATCGCCCATATATGGATAATATAGGTAAATCCCTGCAAAGCATGCATTACATTATATCTTGCACTATAATGTATGATTGTAAAACTTGTTATTAAAGTTATTATTTTTTTGTTGCTTTTTATTTTGTTATATTCATTTTGGACTTGCAGCCAAACTGGGTGAGAGTTGATCAGATAGCACAATATTGTCCTGTCTTGTGAATGGTGCTTTAAACAAATCTCCCATAGAAAATGTCCTTCTATTTAAGTTTCACAGACAGACAAATAGTTGTCACTTATCACATGAACATGAACTATGAACAATTTTCACACAGTACAAAAGACACCCTCTTAATCTACATAATTTTTTTCTTATGTATGTCTTTATTTAAATGATGTTGTTTATTTATTTACATATTTGTATTTTTATTTTTTCTGTAATTGACATAATTAGTGTACTAGATTTACTTTTCTGCAAAATTATTGACAGATCTTGTGCTCTAGAGTTGACACAAAGTGCAAAGAACACCATGTACTTCTCCTTTTAGGCACCAGGGGACCGTTTCATAAAGCTGTTCGTAAGTGAAGAGCGACTTTGAGAACGACTGGTGATCCTTTCTTACGCGCTAAACCATCGCCTATATGTATACCATTTATACCAAAAGAAAGAATCACCAGTCGTTCTTAAAGTCGTTCTTATCTTACGAACAGCTTTATGAAACACCCACCTGCATATCATGTAGTAAAACTATTATATAAAAAATGTATATGGAAGAAACTCATTAGATAGTTCAATATTTTTTTATTGAACCATCTTTCATCAGTCCACTATAGCTCCTGTAGTCTGTGTTTCTTTTACATTTCAAGTGCAAATAATTGAACTCATTCAGAGGGAATTACTAATATATCAGTCATTCTGGAGGAGGAGGTTATTCTCCACACCATATCAAAAACCTGGGCCCGATCTTACAAAGATGAATTGTAACTCTATGGAAGTCCACTAGTGTCATAATTTTTTCCACAGGAAATTTGCAAAATGTCGTTTGTAAACAAAGGACAACACACCAAATTGTCAAGAAATCAATGAATTTATGGCTATACATTCATATCTACAGTGCGTATCAAAAAAAAGTTTACACTTTGAAAAAGCCCTGGGAATTTAAAAATATACAACATGTGGGTAATTTTTGCACATATAATCTTGGGTTTGGGTCTCATCTATCCAATGAAAGTAAAAGTTTTGTCAGAATGTTACACTTGAGTGAGCACTGTCCATTTCTGTAAAGCTCGCAGAAATCTGTTTGCGCAGAAATGCTCGTTTTCATGCTGTGTCAAGGGGAAAGGGCAAAATCAAACTTACCTTACGAAAGATTTATCATACATTTCCCTTGCACTTTTAGTCAATTGAAATAAAACGGATACATTCCAGCATTTTGTAACAATTTTTTCACCCATAGTGAAATTTCAACTCTTATTAAGCACAACCTTTACCCTATTTGTGCCAGCTGGATCTGAGGACATAACTGAATCTGAAGAAAAGTTTATATCAGACATCTCCACCATTTTTTTGCTAAGTTTTTATCATTGAAAGTGTGTTTACATTTCATTTCTCATTTAATACTCGTTTCTCCAGACTTTTCTCAAGTTTAGCAATGATAAACATAATGAGAATCAAGTTTAAGCCATTCCATGTAAATCACACCTCAGTGTAAAGCAAACATCGTCACGATGGGCTCGGTGTGTGGGGAGTGGGATGGGGCGAAATGCACTCTTCGAAGTGTTTTTGGCAAGGAAACAAGTCTAACAAAGAAGAAGATATCTTCAAATCAATTTTACTAGCTAAATTCCATGTGTTCTTCATGATTACGGTCTACTTTTATTCGCATAACTATTTCAATGTTCTGCGCAAATCATTTTTCACTAATTTTTCAAAAGTAAGTGGTGCTTACTCAAGCGGAAATATTTTTTGACAGTTATATCGTTATTTGCTTTAATGGACCTGTACCAATGTTAAAATGTGGAAAAATTTTCAGGATATTACAAATTCAGAATTTTACTGGATTTTTTCAAAGTGTAAACTTTTTTTTGATACGCACTGTAGAATTTTTTTTTGAACAAGCATGTATCATATGTGTTGACTTTGCTGTCGATCGGATCAATCGCAACCATTTGTAAGACGGGCCCATGTTCATGAATATATAATAATAATGATAATATAGGATATTTATATTGCGCACATTTCCACCTTGTTAGGTGCTCAAGGTGCTCCTATATTACCCGGCTAAGCTAGGCGTTCATAGCGCACACAGCTTCTTAAGGAATTACTTCCTACCAGTACCCATTTACCTCACCTGGGTCGAGTGCAGCACATCGTGGATCAGTTTCTTGCTGAAGGAAATTACGCCATGGCTGGGATATAATAATGATTGATTTCCTTGATTTTGATTTGATATTGATTATAGGCTCATCTTGAAGGTCTGTTTGACAACGTGAAGACGGTCGATTTCCACGAGAAGAATTACGATCAGATCCTCGCTATCAGCTCCAGAGAGAAAGAGAAGATTGACTTGGTAACCCCAGTCAATGCTCAGGTGAGTTAGAATTTGGTCAGGATGACATCCTTAAGATTTATAAAAATAGACCAAGGGGGGGGGGGAGGATGTTGAAAGAAAATATATACAATCGATTGTAAAGTTTTGTTGCAAAATGTTATACATTAATTAGTAGATTAATTTTAGGTGTAGCATAGTGGTTTACTCTCCTTGTTGAATGAAGTACAATAGTAATTCCTTACTAATTTGCAATTTATTGCAAGACATAAACTTGAATTAAGGATCCCAAATAGATTTGCAATCTATTGCAAGTTTTAAGAAGAACTCTGTCCAGATTATTATGGGCCCGTTGCAGAAAAGTCCCCCCCCCCTGAAAAAAAATGGTCCCAAATGCAAGCTTTTGATTAATTGAAAAGTTAGCAATGGCACCTGAACACCAATGCAGACCTGATTACATCATTGATATTCTTTGTTTCTTTTTCCCTTTAGGGTAATGTCAAGGTGTACGGTTTCGCCTTCCTCTAGGAGATTTGCTGAAGACAGTAAAGAAGTCCATTCACACTGTCATCAGGACTTTGTACGTTGATCTCTATGACAAGGGGACAGAGTATTAGAACACCAATGCAGACTTGACCATGTGATTGATATTGTTTGTTTCTAATTTCCATTTAGGGTAATGTCGAGGTGTGGTTAGGAGATTTGCTGAAGACGGTGAAGAAGTCCATCCACACTGTCATCAGGACGTCGTACATCGCTCTCCAGGACAAGGAGAACTTTAACCTGATAGAGTACGAGAATACCTACGCAGCCCAGGTTGGTCTGCTTGGTATTCAGATGATCTGGACCAGGGACAGTGAAGAGGCCCTCAAGAATGCTCGCTCTGATAGAAAGGTACGTCTTAGCACAATTCGCAAGTTGTGATAATGATCTCACAATACGTGTGAACAGAATCCGATCATATGACCCCCCAAGTGTTTCTATGTTTGAATAAATTTTTTGCCAATTATGCTATTAGAAAATGTTTTATTAAGATATTAGCAAAATAAACATGGCATTCTTGCTAGGGGAGTGTTTCATCAGCCTTCGTTATCTGACAACTTTCATTGATTTTGATTAGCTGTGGAGCATGGTATAATATACAGATATTGCCTACCTAGAGTTTGAATATAACATTTCCTCTCCCCGACGGAGTTATATTTTTCCCAAGGGATTATATTTTGCCCGAAGCGCGCAGCGCTGAGGGAAAATATCCTGAGGGAAAAATATAGCTTCGGAGGGGAGTTGAAATGTTATTTATTAAAACGATAGACCAGGCAATATCTGTTATATTATATAGTCTATGTGGATTCGCCATCAGAAATTGCATTCATCATCTGGCTCAAACCCGAAATTCTTGCTACAGCTCTGATCCATCTACGTCATAATAGATTTTTTTTTGGAAAATACATTAAGCGCGTTCTTCATGCAATCGACGCGTTAACATTAGCGCGTACATCATATAAACTACCTTGGTACGCAACTTGTATGCAGCGAGTGACGTCACCTTAGTGAACATAACGCCGCAATTGAAAATACAACGCAGTATATTCCCTAAAGTGACGTCAAAACCTAGAATATAACAAATGCGATCCTCGCAGCTATGGTCACGTGATGGCGTATTGACCTATCACTGATTCGAATCTACATAACCTATGTAATATTAGTAAATATCGAATAAAACAGGACTTGATAGATGAAATGCTTCCAAGATTGTGGGGTTTTTAAGCAATACTAACACACGGACCCAGTCCCACAGTTACTTATCGGTGTCGCCCATCTACAGGGTTCACGCTTCTCAGCGTTTATGAAATTGCTATTGTCAAGAGATGTCAATATGATAATTTTTAAATTTCTTCCCTATCCAGATCATGGCGACGACCAACCAGTACTTCCTTGACATGCTGAACATGCTAATCGACATGACCACACAAGAACTCACCAAGTACGAAAGAACCAAGTTTGAGACTCTCGTCACCATCCACGTCCATCAGAGAGATATCTTTGATGACCTGGTAAGTCAAAGTTTGTCCTTTACATTTAATGTTAGCAGGTAGGCCGATGCAAACGCTGAGGAAGTGATGCCCAAGATATAAATTCACTCTTTTTGGCAAACTATGAAGCATTGCTTTCAAATATTTATCTTGAATGACCATAGTATCATAGGCAATTTTCCTAATCATGAGATTAAAAATACTCTAGCGTGTTGAAAAAAGTACCTATAAGTGAATGATTAATTTGTAAAGCAAGGACTGCAATGAAGAGGACAAGAACAGGACAAGAGGACAAGAACTTTTCAAGCCTCTGGCTTTCCTAGGGTGTTTGATCCTCACATTTTACAATGTATATATGTAACCGGTGTGTTGGCTCAGTTGGTAGAGCGTCCGTCTCACAACCGGGAGGTCGGGGGTTCAAACCCGGCCGCGTCAGACCAAAAGACGTTAAAAGATGAGAATTGCTGCTACCCTGTTTGGCGTTCAACAATTAAAGGGATAGAGCCTCGTCGATCTGGCGCTGCACGGTGGCTGCCGGGCCCACGATCAATTGGGCAAAGCAAATTTTCAGAGTATTTTATTTCATGTCTATTTCGAACAATAAATAAATTAAAATTATGGATATATCTACTCATGTGATTTTTTCCTAATGAATGAATTGAATTGAAAAGATGGAATCTAAAGTGGTTCTAAAACTTGTAAACACAAAGGTATATGTAATTACTATGTCAAAAAATAATGTGTGAAAATCATGCTGCTCTGACCAGGATGTTGCATGACTTGCATGACAAGTGTGGGGCCAAGTGAGATAATGAGGCTTCTGTTGAGGGAAGGTAACATTCTCAAATTAACCTAACCTATCTCTTACCTTTTAGTTTATTGACACAGTAGAGGTACTTTAACTTCCATTCATTCCTTTGCCAAAAGCTTATCAGACACAATTCTTTCTTTTGGCAATGTGATTTTCTCCCATCCCTTTTTCTTTGAGTAATCCTTCCAATTGTAATATTTTTCAATCAGAATAATGCAAGATTTAAACTTGCACATCTCTGTACAAAACAATTGTTCCTAAGTACAACAATTTTTCTTGCATTTGATAGGTGCGCATGCATATCAAGTCCGTCAATGACTTTGAATGGCTGAAGCAATCTCGATTCTACTTCAACGAAGACACCGATGCCTGCATCATCTCCATCACTGATGTAGATTTTGCCTACATGAATGAACCTGTGGGGTGTACAGACAGATTGGTGATCACTCCACTTACTGACAGGTAGGTATAGCATCACAGTGGGAGGTACAAATCAAGATGATATGTCTCCTACATTGTATATGCATGCAATATACATGTAGAGCTATAAAATTTCATAGCAACTTAAAGCTCATTCATGGATACTTGTATTTGAGGAACAGAAACTCTAGTATTGTTCAGCTTGAATTCTTGGTTACTAAAAATTTGATTATAACTCCTAAAGCAATATTTTGTTTATGGTTGTGTCCTTTTATACAATACATGAATACAGTAAAAAAATATCACCTATGCTCATGTATATACTCATGAGCAAGGAGTGATTTTTGTCTCACCTGCATAGCAGAGTGAGACTATAGGCGCCGCTTTTCCGACGGCAGCGGCGGCGTCAACATCAAATCTTAACCTGAGGTTAAGTTTTTGAAATGACATCATAACTTAGAAGTATATAGACCTTGTTCATGAAATTTGCCCATAAGGTTAATCAAGTATTACTGAACATCCTATTAGAGTTTCATGTCACATGACCAAGGTCAAAGGTCATTTAGGGTCAATGAACTTAGACCATGTTGGGGGAATCAACATCAAAATCTTAACCTGAGGTTAAGTTTTTGAAATGTCATCATAACTTAGAAAATATATGGACCTAGTTCATTAAACTTAGACATAAGGTCAATCAAGTATCACCAAACATCCTGCATGAGTTTCATGTCACATGACCAAGGTCAAAGGTCATTTAGGGTCAATGAACTTTGGCCGATTTGGGGGTATTTGTTGAATTACCATCATAACTTTGAAAGTATGTTGGTCTAGTTCATAAAACTTGGACATAAGAGTAATCAAGTATCACTGAACATCCTGTGCACATTTTAGGTCACATGACCAAGGTCAAAGGTCAATGAACTTTGGCCATAGTGGGGGTATCTGTTGAATTACCATCATAACTTTGCAAGTTTATTGATCTGACTTTTGAAACTTGGACATAAGAGTAATCAAGTATCACTGAATATCCTGTGCAAGTTTCAGGTCACATGATCAAGGTCAAAGGTCATGTGAGGTCAATAAATTTCGGCCACATTGGGGTATTTGTTGAATTACCATCCTATCTCTGTAAGTGTATTGGTCTAGTTCATAAAACATGGAAATAAGAGTAACCAAGTATCACTGAACATCTTGTGCGATTTATAGTAGTTTTCAAAGTCAGCAATGCTGCTATGTTGAATCGCGCGATGCAGGTGAGACAGCCAGAGGCTTTCCACTTGTGTTCATTCCATCTTCCCTTATAACTTTTCTTATTTTATTTGAATTGAAGTCAAATATTAAAATGCAAGTATGCATTGTTGACTATTTGTGTGAGATGCTCCTAGAGATAAAAAAAACAACAATATGAAATATAAAATTGAGATATATGTTTCATTATTGACTTTTTCTAAGATGTTCTAAGCTATAATTGTGAAATATAGAAATAGTGAAATATAGAAATATACATGTGATTTGAGATATTCGTTATTGTAAAATTTCGAAGCCATGATTGTGAAGTATAATTTGAGGTATTCATTATTGACCATTCCAAGCCATCGTCGTAAAATTTAATTTGAGATATATGTTTCATCTCTTTTAAGCCACTATTACCTATTTGTCCCAAGCCATCATCATGAAATATAATTATAAATGTATGTTTTTCCTCTCTCCTCTGCCTAGATGCTACATCACTCTAGCACAGGCCTTAGGTATGAGTATGGGTGGTGCCCCTGCCGGTCCTGCTGGTACGGGTAAGACCGAGACAACCAAAGACATGGGAAAGGCCTTGGGCAAGTACGTTGTGGTCTTCAACTGCTCTGATCAGATGGACTTCAGAGGATTGGGCAGAATCTACAAAGGTAACCATTGTTCTCTTACTTTCTTCTTTCTCTTTTTCTTCATCTTCCTTTTTTTCCTCTTCCTCTTCCTCCCACTTGTCATCATCTTTCTCCTTCTCTTCCTCCTTTTTCCTTCTCTTTTTTCTTTGTTTCATCCTCTATCTCCTCTTCTCCCTCTTCTTAATTTTCTTCCCCTCTTCCATTTTCTTCCTCTTCTTTCTTTTTCCTTTTCAGTTAAATACACACTGCTTTTGGCATATCATTCTGCTTCTACTTGTCAATCACCCAAGTGAATAGTGCATATTGATGACAAGCAGCCAAAAACATACTGAATAAAAAAAAACCCCATATTTTATTATTCGAAATAGACACCAGAAATGAAAAACTCAGAAAATTTGTTTTGCCCAATTGATCGTGGGCCCGGCAGCCGCTGTGCAGCGCCAGATTGACGAGGCTCTATCCCTTTAATTGTTGAACACCAAACAGGGTAGCAGTAACTCCCATCTTTTGACCTCTTTTGGTCTGACGTGGCCAGGATTTGAACCCCCGACCTCCCGGTTGTGAGACGAACGCTCTACCAACTGAGCCAACACACCGGTTAATAAAGGCACCTTTGTTGCAGATGAAGATGAATCTGCAAACCTATGAATTTTCTCACAACATAGTCCATGAAATAGATCAATCATTTTGGCTCAGCAGATCTTGAAGACTTCTCATATATATTCTCTTGTTCCCGTAGGTCTTGCTCAGTCTGGATCATGGGGCTGCTTCGATGAGTTCAATCGTATTGAGCTCCCTGTTCTCTCTGTGGCCGCTCAGCAGATCTACATTGTACTCACGTGTAAGAAGGAACGTAAAAATCAGTTTGTCTTCACTGATGGTGACATCGTCGACATGGACCCAGAGTTTGGTATCTTCTTGACCATGGTAAGACTTTTGCCCGGCCATGCTATTGATTCTCTATGCGGTGGAGAGGATTACAGTCTCACTTTTACTACGACTGATTTTTGTCAGATTTATTTGCCCTTGAGATTTGGAGAATAATATATTTATTATTATCTTGAATAAGTTGGTTGTCTTTTTTGCAATCATTCCTATTTTATTTAGGCACGTCATCAAAAATCCCTTATGCGTCGCTACTCGTCGCGACGGAATATCAAGATCCGGGTCTGATACCAGACGGGGAGCGACGAGAGCCGACGCAACCCGACGACCCCCCTTTTCCCATTCATTTTGGGTGATATCCCTTCCCGTTACATCCTTTTATCTTGCCGACTCGCTAATTGGAGCGTCTCGCTTCGTCGCAAATAACAATGTCGGATCGATAAGACTGCTAACAACATCCGGGTTGCGTGAAGCGAACGTGATTGCATATATCTATTTTTTGCACAGGCATGCCTTTTTTTTGCATTAATTGCGATTTTTATATGAAATAAACGATTTCATCATATAAATGCGACATAGATTATATTCCGATGTCTGAGTACTTACCGCCGTCGGCGCTTTTTACTCCCCGACATCGCTTATCACCCACGGAGCGTATTCTGTAGTCACATTATTTTTTATCTTGGTCATCATATTTCTTACCTCACATCCTCTCCGTGGTCATAGATTATATTCCGATGTTTAAGTACTTGCCACCGTCCGCACCATTTATTTCCCGTCATCGCTAACCACCCACGGAGCTCATTCTGTAGTCATTTATATCATTTTTATCTTGGTCATCACATTTCTTACCTCGACATCATTTCCGTGGTCATAGATTACTTTCCGATGTCGAAGTACTTCCCGCCGTCGGCGCTATTTACTTCCCGTCATCGCTAACCTCCCACGGAGCTCATTCTGTAGTCATTTATATTATTTTTATCTTGGTCATCATATTTCTTACCTCGACATCCTTTCCGTGGTCATAGATTATATTCCGATGTCTGCGTACTTACCGTCGTCGACGCTATTTACTCCCCGACGTCGCTAACCACCCACGGAGCGCATTCTGTAGTCATTTAAATTATATTTATCTTGGTCATCATATTTCTTACCTCGACATCCTTTCCGTGGTCATAGATTAAATTCCGATGTCGAAGTACTTCCCGCCGTCGGCGCTATTTATTTCCCGTCATCGCTAACCACCCACGGAGCGCATTCTGTAGTCATTTATATTATTTTTATCTTGGTCATCACATTTCTTACCCCGACATCCTTTCCGTGGTCATAGATTAAATTCCGATGTCGAAGTACTTCCCGCCGTCGGCGCTATTTATTTCCCGTCATCGCTAACCACCCACGGAGCGCATTCTGTAGTCATTTATATTATTTTTATCTTGGTCATCATATTTCTTACCTCGACATCCTTTCCGTGGTCATAGATTAAATTCCGATGTCGAAGTACTTCCCGCCGTCGGCGCTATTTATTTCCCGTCATCGCTAACCACCCACGGAGCGCATTCTGTAGTCATTTATATTATTTTTATCTTGGTCATCATATTTCTTACCTCGACATCCTTTCCGTGGTCATAGATTATATTCCGATGTCTGCGTACTTACCGTCGTCGACGCTATTTACTCCCCGACGTCACTAACCACCCACGGAGCGCATTCTGTAGTCATTTAAATTATATTTATCTTGGTCATCATATTTCTTACCTCGACATCCTTTCCGTGGTCATAGATTAAATTCCGATGTCGAAGTACTTCCCGCCGTCGGCGCTATTTATTTCCCGTCATCGCTAACCACCCACGGAGCGCATTCTGTAGTCATTTATATTATTTTTATCTTGGTCATCACATTTCTTACCCCGACATCCTTTCCGTGGTCATAGATTAAATTCCGATGTCGAAGTACTTCCCGCCGTCGGCGCTATTTATTTCCCGTCATCGCTAACCACCCACGGAGCGCATTCTGTAGTCATTTATATTATATTTATCTTGGTCATCACATTTCTTACCCCGACATCCTTTCCGTGGTCATAGATTAAATTCCGATGTCGAAGTACTTCCCGCCGTCGGCGCTATTTATTTCCCGTCATCGCTAACCACCCACGGAGCGCATTCTGTAGTCATTTATATTATTTTTATCTTGGTCATCATATTTCTTACCTCGACATCCTTTCCGTGGTCATAGATTATATTCAGATGTCTGCGTACTTACCGTCGTCGACGCTATTTACTCCCAGACGTCGCTAACCACCCACGGAGCGCATTCTGTAGTCATTTATATTATTTTTATCTTGGTCATCATATTTCTTACCTCGACATCCTTTCCGTGGTCATAGATTAAATTCCGATGTCGAAGTACTTCCCGCCGTCGGCGCTATTTATTTCCCGTCATCGCTAACCACCCACGGAGCGCATTCTGTAGTCATTTAAATTATATTTATCTTGGTCATCACATTTCTTACCCCGACATCCTTTCCGTGGTCATAGATTAAATTCCGATGTCGAAGTACTTCCCGCCGTCGGCGCTATTTATTTCCCGTCATCGCTAACCACCCACGGAGCGCATTCTGTAGTCATTTATATTATTTTTATCTTGGTCATCACATTTTTTACCTCGACATCCTTTCCGTGGTCATAGATTATATTCCGATGTCTATAAGTCCTTAGCGCTGTCGGCGCTATTTACTCCCCAACATTGCTTACCTATATATATCTGAATTTGAATAAAAAGTATATGTATTATCTAAAATGGTATAAAAATATATCAGATAATTATAATGTTTGTTATAACTATCGGAATCTACCCTGAATTCGATTTTCTTACACATTTTACTTTGTTTTCTAAGTGACAGTATAATGAAAATAACATTGTATACAATAATTCAGGTGCATAAGGACTGTATTTATTTGAATTAAAAATGAACCTTTCCCCGTTCAGCCTACTCCATTATTTTTTTCTTTCAAGATGTTTATTTTCATTTTGTACTCCTATAATTAAAGTGGATACTAAATAATACTTTCCATAAATATAAATGAGAAGTTGTCTTTATTGTTATACCCCATATAATTTATCCTCTTTGAATGAGGCCCTTGGAGAAGAATTATGCACGCTGAAAATAGGGTTCGATAATAAAACAATTATGTTGGGGAATTCGTTATATGGTTATACTTCCCTTTTCTTACTTGTATAGAGCAGAAATTGATCACTTTGGAAAAGTATGTTAAAGTTTCTACTAAAACCGTATAAACTCTACGCAAAGTTTATCCGGCTGACATTTTGTGTAGTAAGTTTTTTAAAGAGCAGGATCCTTTATCAACGACTCGAAATCAGCTATGCGCGTCTACCAGTGTATGAGTACTTCCGTTACAATAAAATGTGAGTTATATTGAGTAAAACACGCATTAATATTAAATACGGAGAAACGGATAAATATTAGTATACACTGAATATTAAAAATGCTTTGGGCCTAAAAATATGGGTCACCTGACTCCGCAGAGAGCAAATCTCAAGCTATTCTTCATCCCCTGCGTTCAGGGGCGTCGATCCATTTTTCAGATTGGGGGGGCAAAATCATGAATCAATTTTCCAAAGGCGCTCGATCACACCCACACAGATATGCCTATATGTATGTGTACACATATACACACACACAGACATATATATATATATATATATATATATATACATATATATCTCACCAGCAGATTAATGCGAGCGCGAAGCGCGAGCTGAAAATTTTGATATTTCGATCTGGAATAAAAAAATTGAGTTTAATGGACGTTTTTAATAAAGAACAAGATACATATATATCCAACAAAAGATTATTGCAAATCGAAGTGGGAGTTCTTTTTAGGTTTAGATCTGAAAACGGGACCATATTCACCTATTTAATCATGGAAAGTATGGGTTTTTGTTACAAAAATGATGCGAGCGCGAAGCGCGAGCTGAAATTTTTTGATATTCCAATCTGAAAAGTGGACATTTTGAGCACGATTTTAGACGAAGAACGAGTTGTGTATCTCAATCTCGCTTGCTGATTTCTGTGTAACATTACAATCTTATTTTACTTTTAGCACATGCGGAATTATTGGGGGGGCAAAATGATATGTTTGCCCCCCCAATATTTTCATTGGTGGGGCGATCGCCCCCCCTGCCCCCCCATAATCGACGCCTCTGCCTGCGTTTATCAATTCCCTGGCATTGTCAATCTTTTCATCGCACTAAGACGACATTCTTTGATAACCCGGGGGGGGGGGGGGCACTTCCATTCACGAGTGGATACCATGCGCGACCATGGGGTCTCGAAAAGCACCCTAAACACGTAATTTCCATATTCTGAAAATGCACCCCTTAACAAGTATTGGCGTGTGAAACCCTACCCTTAACAAGTATTCGAAACAAAACGATATTCTTGGCAAATATTCCCTGAAATGAACCCCTAAACAAGTACAGGAATGTTTTATTGTTACGGGTCCTTCGGTCGTCGGCTTTACCTTATTTGATTTAGTACGACCCCACCTTCTACACCCCGCGCAAATCGGACTCTAAACACGTAGTGTTGGGGCAAAAAGGACATCCTTTATAAAACATTTTAATTTTGTCTCATCATCCCCGCAAATTCGACCCTAAACACGTAATTTTCCTAGTGAAATAGATACCCTTTTTTCATTATTTTTGCGTTTTTGACACCCTTATCACGTTACGTACGTAACGTGTCCTATCGTGAAAAAGACATCCTTTTTACGTGTTTTTTTGGTCGCGCATGGTATCCACTCGTCAATGTAAGTGCCCCCCCCCCCCCCGGGTTTGATAATCTGTAATCCCCAACCCAACTCGCTTACTTCCGTGAATAGAAACCGGTAAGCTCCGTAAAGGCATGTTTTAATGAACATTATGCACGATCCCTTGGTATTGCCATTCCATTCATCACGTAAAGACGACAGATATTCTTTGATAGTCCGTTATCCCCACCCAGTGGCATTGTTCACAGACAATGCAGTGCCCCCCCCCCCCCCAATGCTTTGTCTCCTCCGGGTCACGGTCCGCTACTGTCCCCCACCGCAACTTGATTGATACTCTCGTGAATAGAAGCCGGAAAGCTCCGTAAAGGCATGGCTTTATTACGAACATGTTCAAAATCTATATAGAACTAACATGTATTTTATTACCAAACCACCCACCCTCTCCTTAATTAAATCGTCCACTGATAGACTCGAATATGAATATTAATGACGATGTGCATATAACTCTTTTCACAGGATATTTCTAAACTTTGAAATTCAATAACTTCGTGATTTTCGTTATTTGTTATCCAATTTTGATGAAATTTTCAGCATTTTACTTTGTGAATTTTACTCTATTTAAATTGATATATTCTCAGCCCGGTAAAGACTTGAGAACATGCTTATGTAGTACAAAACCAGAATGGGTTCAAATCTCATTCTAATTGGTCTGCGTAATTAAATTAGGGTTGATTTTAGCCGCTGAATAGTCTGTAATAATTTCCATTGTTAATAAAACATTGAAATACAAAGATGAAATAAAATAAATATACATAAAAAATTATCAAATCATATAATTGCATAATAAAAAATACCCTTTTCTTTGCCAAAGCTATAAATTATATTCCAAAACTGACATAAACATCTTATATGAAATTGGGTGTTAATATATATTATGCAAGTAATGTTTCCTTTATGATTCAACAAAATTATATATATATTGTCAATGGCTGTGTGATGCTTGTGCGTGCCAAATTTCGGCGCGATCGACGGCGGTTGAGAACACCCGCCACCCGAAATACATCTCAACACACTTAAAATGAATGGCAACATACTGCCCACTGTGTTATGTAATGCATGTTGGTAATCATGGTAATATATATATTCTGGGCAATTATTAATGAGCAAATTTATTTCTCAATTGTTGGTTTTAACATTGGTTTAGAAATATAATTTCATAACATTTTACCTAACTTTCCAACAAAGTCGGAAAGCTATACTAAATGGAAGACTCAATTATCAACCCAAATAATGCCCGATTTATTAGACATTTATTGAAAATCGTTCCAGTTGCTATAGCGATATGAAAGTACTTTCGTATACCTGGCAGAATGAATTCTCTACTATCCCGTATAAGATATGATTTACGTAACTTTCCAATAAAGTCGGAAAGGAGTAGACGCAATAATCACCCCAAATCTTTACCCGATCTTCGGACATTTCTCCCATTTCTTGAAAATCGTTAAGGTTGCTATAGCGATATGAAACTACTTATACCTGGCAGAATGAATTATCTACTATACTCCAAGGTATGTACCTGATAATGTATGTTCAAGGTCATAGGCGGCGGAGCAGAGGATTATCTTTTGTGTTTGGGGGGACGCAACAATAGCCGCCCCCCCCCAAACACAAAAGATAATCTTCTGCTCCGCCGCCAATGTTCAAGGTATGTACCTGGCAGAATGAATTCTATACTATCCTGTACGTATAAAATATCATTTACGTAGCTTTTGAAAGTCGGAAAGCTATACTATAATGGAGTAGACGCAATGATCATCCCAAAGTCATGCCCGAACAGTCATTTATTAAAAATAGTTCAAATTGCTAGACCTGGCAGAATGAATTCTCTACTATCCTGTATAAAATATGATTTACGTAGCTTTCCAACAAAGTCGGAACACTTACACTATACTACAATGGAATAGACGCAATCATTCCAAATTAATGTCCGGTCGTTCGGACATTAATTAAAAATCGTTCAAGTTGCTTTGCCTGGCAGAATGAATTCTCTACTATCCTGTGTAAAATACGATTTACGTAACTTTTAAACAAAGTCTGGAAACTTATTAACTAAAATGCAGTAGATGCAATCACCATCCCAAATTAATGCCCGATCGCTTTGACATTACCGTTATTAAAGTTCGTTCGAGTTGCTTGTGATGTCAAATTACTTTCATATACCTGGCAGAACACACGCTTACTATCTCGGAAGAAGTATTATTTGTAAGCCTGAGTTTGCAAAATCGGTGGATCGAAAAAAAATACGTCGGCCGATTCGTTTGGTTCACAACAATCAATCATCAAAATATCAGTAATGTCCAACTTGACTACTACTCAATACTTGATTTGTTTCCCCCCAAAATGAAACCGATTGTGTAAATATGCCTGCCTATTCATCATTACTTTGAAGTTTATTTCGATCATATTTAGAGTCTTACTCGTCTGCTCGTGCCGAGATAATTTATGCAGATGAATTCATGATTATTATTTTTTTTAAAAAAACAAGTGCACACCTAGTACCAACAATGCATGCAGCATTTCCATTTATTTGAAAGCAGGATAAAAGAGCATTGTAGATTAAATGCCTTGCTCACGGGCATAGGTGCTGCGGCCGGGGATCGAACCCCGGACTTTCCATGTATAGCCAGGCGCCTTAGACCACTCGGCCACGGCACCTCCACTGATTAATGGTCATTGCCATCGATCGTGCATGCGCAGTACTGTTCTTTAATCAAACCAGAAAATGACGGGAAATTGACGCGATCAACGCCGTGAAATAAATCTTGCTATCATGAACAATATTAATATCATTACCATAGAACATTTAATCGTAATATTTAACAATAATTTGACGGAAACCTTTTTTTTATTCTAACTTTCTTTTATTTTTCCTTCATTTAATTCCCCTTCATTTTTTCTTTCCTCTCAATTCATCTCTTTTCTTTCTCTCCTTCATTCTTTCGTTCACCTTCCCTTCCAATTCTTTATATTTTTTTTTCACAAGTCTAACACTGTGTAGCCTTCTTTGCGTATCTTTGTCGATTGTCCCGTATTTCATTTTGAGAAATCTGGTCACCCTGGTGAAACGTTTGTATTTTTTTTTAATTTTCAATGGAGGACATCGTATGACGATCGACTTGAGTGCACCTGAAAAAATGATTATCACGTCATGATTGATTCTCGAACATTGTCTCCATGCAGAAACTCTTTTCAAAATCGTAATATCACCAAATAATAACATTTTACAAGACAAAACAGAGAAAATTGCTTATGATATTTTCCCCCATCAATTTGAAGCTAGTTTGTGCCCAACTTTGGGCTCTGATTTCTTGAATGGAAATATGCCATACGTCATCGAACACGCATGCGCATTTTGCTTCTTTTCTCGGAGCTCGGAATTAAGAAGAGACGTCAAGAGATGGAATGAAAATAATTCTGCCATATGAACATAACAAACTCTGCTGACGTCGTCAATAAAAAAAAAACCATGCCAGTATTAATTCTTCCATATGAACATAACATACTTTGCTGCATGACATCGTCAATATTCTTAGTATGACCATAAAATCTTATTAAATCGTAATTATAACTGATATGAATTTAGGGCTCGATCCGAGACATGCATATTTATTTCGATCGCATGCTCTTGTTTAAAAAAATGGATTGTCATTATCAGGATTAATTCTCGAACATCGTCATAACTCATATTCCACAATCTTTATATCAACATTGAATAGCAATCCAAATGACCATCCACAGAAGATTACATATTTATTCACATCGATTTATTTGGAGCGCATTTTGGATCCAACTACACAATCTCAGGCAAGTTACAGCACTCTCTGCTGTTTGCACTTGTTTGCTGGCGCTGACAAGCACGCCTGTTGTTTCGTGAGAGTGAGTAAAATCTTATGGATCGACTCTGCGTGATTCATGTCTTAAATATTGTTTCAATTTAAACTTATATGTTGTCATCTGCAAATATAATTGTTGGAGATATTTTGAGAAGAATTCTGCATTGGTCCCCGGCCTTTTTTGTGTTTTGTTATCATGGAAAATACAAAAGAACTTTGCTCTGTCATCTGCTTGTGCAACGCTCACCCGGCCAGCGCATACCGTCAGTGCATATGCATGCAGCTCATGCGTGCATAGCCGCATCGACGCGACGACGCCGGAGCAAAAAATTGACCCAATTTTCCCCGCCTTCAAAATTCGATGCATCGATGTTCGATCGAATTAAAGCTGTCGAACACCGTTTTTCAAAATAATCGTTAACTTTCCAACAAAGTCGGAAAGGGAAAAGCACTTGTTGATATAAAAAAAAATTGAGAAGGAAGGAAATACATAAATCAAGAAAAGATTCGTGCAGAAGCGATTAATGGAAGTATTGCGCACGCACGACAACACCTGCCGTCTTCCCGATCAGAAAAATAGTACAGTTGAAGCGAGATCGAGGCTCACATCCAGGTTGCGATGTATTAGATTAGTGGCGTTAATTGGGCCGTCGCAGGGCGTCCCGAAACCAATCAATAAACTGCCTCGGCTGAATATAAAGCAGACGGACTTCGACGGGAAGCGACGAGGGGCGATGGGGCATTGAATTTACATCCTGTTTTTGCGTCGCGACGGGTAGCGACGCATAGGGGATTTTTGATGACGTGCCTTAAAACAACTTAGAATTCTTCAATAGGTTTGTGAGTTGGGTTCAGGGTTAGGTTTAGGATAGGGTGTGGTGTTAAATTAAGGGTTGGTCATTGGTCATTCCATTAATGCGTGGAATTATTGCACTGTTTGTCTGATTTTTCCCTCCCCTTTTCTTTTGAGGCCTTCATCAATTTCAAGCTCAAAGCTTAAGATGAAGGTCTCCCACATTTCATAATGTATTATGTTGATATATGAATATATATGACTTTTTTTCTGCTATTTTTGTAAAAAAAAAAAAAAACATCAGGTCTAAATATATTTAAATTAGATTATTAGATTGTATATATGCATACGTTATTAATTATATCATTTGCTTATTATGTTATGCTATGAAAAAAATGATTTCACTTTTATATGCTTTTGTTTTTTGGAATGTGGAAATAAATAAATCAAATCAAATTTGCAGTGGAGTATTTGTCACCGGAATACATGGGACCAAATTTATGCCCACCTCAAAGGTATGATCCCAAAGGTAAAAAAATAAACCATTTCCCACCTCTGCAGAATCCTGGTTATGCCGGACGTCAAGAGCTTCCTGAGAACCTGAAGATCCAGTTCAGGACTGTAGCCATGATGGTACCCGATCGTCAGATCATCATGAGGGTCAAGCTAGCTAGCTGTGGTTTCCAGGGCAATGTCATCTTGGCTCGCAAGTTCTACACACTCTACAAGCTCTGCGAGGAACAGCTTACAAAGCAGGTGAGATGATTCAGGGAAATGAATGATGAAACTGAAGTAAAATGATCCATGTTTGTAACTCGATTCCTTGGGAGTGTTTTAGCAACATTTGTTTCCTTACAAGTCGTCAGATCTGAAAACTTTTCTTGATTTGCTGAGAAGTACAGTTGTTTGACTGTTGGAATGGTAACTAAGTACTTTCATGAATTACTTTCCAGGACCATGTTTAATTAGGAATAGGAGAGAAATAGATAGTGAGTGACTAATTATACTGAAGACGTATCATGGTGTGCTAGCAAATGATCTTCTTGTTTTTAGCAGGTTTGAGGAACAATATGCAGATACTGTGCTCAAATGAATATTAATTAATATTAATTAATATTGTGAAGCAACTTTATATAAGTTTATCTATACTTCTCAAGAACTGTTTCAGGAAGCTGTGTTTATTTTTGCATGTTGATATATGGTGTCATATCTCTATAGCTAATTATGTGATTGTTGAGTAGATTTTGCTTGTATTGTAGGAATGTTTGAGAGTGTCTGCTCTTTGTAATCGTAATACATATCGTTTCACTATCAATGATGTTCCTAGTCAGGCATAGTTGTTGATTGTAGGTTCATTATGACTTTGGTCTTCGTAACATCCTGTCTGTGCTGCGTACCCTGGGAGCCTTCAAGAGATCCAACCCACAGGATAGTGAGAACATGATCGTCATGAGGGTTCTCAGAGACATGAATCTATCCAAACTGGTAAGCTCCCCTTTCAATTAATTATGGAGTCATCCTTATCATTTGCAGTTTGAAGTGAAGAATCTTTTTTTGCCATGCTATTTTCCCATTTTTTTATTAAATAATTTTACTTCCTACTGTCATGAGAAATGTTGCTTGTATCTTCTTTAGTAAAATCATCGCTATTTGTCAATCAGGATGATTTTTGCAGTCTGTTCACATAAAAATGAGTGTTTTGACTCCTTAAGTTTGAGATGATTTTCTGTTGAGAGCTACATATATGTATCTATTTTGCTTCCAAGTTTATACCCCTCAGTGCTGATAGTAAGTGATAGACATTGGGAGTGGTATATGCTTTGACGGGAGCCGAGATAACTTGGTGGGTTCTACCCCAGTCAGGGCAGTGATATTTTATCTTATTCTCATTCATAATTATTTTCACTTCTAACCATTATGATCATGAATATATATTTATTTGTCTAGGTTGATGAAGATGAGCCCTTGTTCTTGTCTCTGATTGATGATCTGTTCCCTGGGATGACACTAGACAAGGCTGGGTACCCTGAGATAGAGGCTGCCATAGAGAAGCAGGTAACACCTTGATAGCATTTATCAACTTTTCTCCCAGTTAGAAACATCATTCATTACACCTTTCCCAAGGCCTTTACATGTACATACACAATTTATTAAAGGGCTGTGTTTATCATCTCATCTCAGTGCACCGTTGGAATAAGTAGGGGTCGTACATGTATGAAACGGGCATTCTTTGGTTTAATTGGGGTAATATATTTGAAATTTTGGGTCCATTCTTTTTGCAAGAACGTGTTTCTGGCTCAACAGAATTTTGGAATGCCCAAATTTGCATGACTTCTGTGTTTATCATTGGACCATAGTAACCTGAAAGGTGTGATGAATCTATAGGGCAATTCCATGACCTACATGTATTTTACCTTTTGTACATCCAGCCCCCATTAAATATTTTTTTTCTTCAATTCATTGACTATCCAAGCCATGATAACTTTAAAGGCATTATACCTTCCCTTATCTTGGTTCAGATGTACATACTCCATGAAATCGCCCTACATGAAAAAATTATTGGAGGAGGCTTCCCAATTCGTAGTGCATTGGAGACTACACCATTTACATGTTTGTGATCATAAGCATTCTAAACTTGTTTGTCATAGATCCGTGAAGCTGGTTTAGTTCACCATCCCCCATGGACTCTTAAGCTCATTCAACTGTTTGAGACTCAACGTGTTCGTCATGGCATGATGACCCTAGGACCCAGCGGTGCAGGTTTGCTACATTCATAATGCCTCTCTTTAAGTTTTGTAAATCCGCCCAAGTTTCTTTTATTATTCCATTGAATGCATTTATATGAACGTGCATTCTAAAACTATTAGGGTGTGTATGATGTGGAAGACATTTTATTTTTAGAACATGTGGTTTGTGATTTTTCTTAAAAATCTATGTCGGTTTGGATCCTGACAAAACAAAAATAGCTGCATAGTTTTTTTTTTGTAATGAAGACAAATTTGATTTTTTTCCATCGACAATTGTTCGTGCCACAGTTGCTCCCAATGGAAATGCACACATGAAGCTAAACAATAAACCCAAGCTTTAAGCTGTACCTTTACCTTATTTCTAATCTTGTGATTTTTACCCCCCAAAAAAACCCATCAAGACCCTTACCCTCATCTTATATTTTCATCTTAGAAATTAGTGGAGGAGCAATTGTCGTAAGAGTGAATGTCTAATTGGCTAAATATGCCTCCACCCTTGATGAAAACTCTGAGTGATAGTATAGAAAATGGATATTTGTGTACATGTAGTGATTGCTGTAATGATAGCAGTGTTTTTGGTTTGGTCACACGATGCTTTGGTCATCAATCATTGAATTAGATTGGATTTGATAAATGAATTGAATTAGATAAAAAAATGAAGAGAATAAAGATTGAATTATTAAAAAAATAAAATCAGTTTTATGTGATACCTACATGTATTTTACTTTGTATGTTTTTCCCAGGTAAGACCAAATGCATCCACACCCTCATGAAAGCTATGGGTGACTGCGGCGCCCCTCATAGGGAGATGAGAATGAACCCTAAAGCCATCACTGCTCCTCAGATGTTTGGTAGGTTGGATGTAGCCACCAATGACTGGACTGATGGTATCTTCTCTACACTCTGGAGGAAGACACTCAAAGCTAAGAAGGTAGCGTTAGTTTAAAGTAAAGTCCCCAGTTTTCTGTGATAAGGAATTCAGGAAAAATGCAAAATAAATAATTGAATTTTTCAGGGGAGTGTTTCATCAACATTTTTACTAGTTGTCAGGTCTGAAAACTTTCCCTGAGAATGATTGGCTGAGAGTCACTGTTACCACGGTAACTGTCAAATAAAACAGTACTTGCCGGATAAAACGTCTGACAAGTCCTTTCATGAAATGCTGCCAATGTCAAACAAATTTGAATTTGAATTTGAACAAAAAAATAAAGAATACAGTGCAAATCAAGACAATATCCAATCAAATCAAATCTTGCATCATTGGAATCAGTGCCGATTAAACCTTTTTAAAGTGTTCAGGTCTTTTCAGGATAATGAATACAAAATATGACCATAATAGACCAGTTCGTAGTTACTTCATGGGCAATTTTGGTCAAATGACCTTTCATTTCTTTCATCATGATAGGCAGATTTCAAAGCAAGATATTACGTAAGCTTGCCTTACATAGCAGGATGAAGAAGTTGAATAGACCAGGTGACTAGAATAGCACACCAATGAACACTTAATGAAGGTATTTGTTGCATTCCTACTTTGAATGCATATCTTAGCATGTTGCACGATGTACTTGACAAACTGTGAAATACCAGTCGTTCGTGGAAGCATTGTTGTTTTTTGTGGATGTAAATGAAAACGACAATTCAAAAGAATATATGAATAATCAAGACATCAAAGTTGGTGCTTATCTCATTAGATTTTAAAGCACCATGTCACTTTAGTACGAATCACCTTCTTCTGATCATGCGTAAAATCTCTTTATCATGCGCAGAAAGGAACTACGAACTGGCTTATTAATCTGGTTAAAACTATAATTGTTTAGAAATCAGCAAAATAGTCGTGGCATTCCAACCAGGTGCTGGGTCATCTTCCAAGTAATACTTACACTATCCCATATGTGCTTATCTGTGTTAGCACTATTCAGTATGATTTTTTTCAGTGAAGATTTCACAATTTCTCAAAGTTAGTGTTATATGGATGTATAATGACTCTGTCATGAAATATTTTTTTTTTGCTGCAACTGCATAATTAAGCTATAAACCTTTACTTCTCTGTCAGGGTGAGCACATCTGGATTGTTCTTGATGGACCTGTGGATGCTATCTGGATTGAAAACCTCAACTCCGTGCTCGATGACAACAAGACCTTGACCTTGGCCAACGGTGATCGTATCCCTATGTCACCCAACTGTAAGGTCATCTTTGAACCTCACAACATTGACAACGCCTCTCCAGCCACCGTGTCCAGGAACGGTATGGTCTACATGAGCTCGTCCATCATGGATTGGCAACCTATACTGCAGGTAAATTGCTCTTCAAGAGTGGATTCAAACTCGGGCCATGTTATATAGAATGCTATAGGGAATACAACGCTACTGACCATATACTCTCACTCTGTGCATTTGACAACTAAATTGTCTTATCACTCTTTTATGGGCAAAGGTCAATGCAGGCAGAAACAACAGTTTGCTGAACCCGAATTTGCATAGTAATTTGATGCTCTTGTATTGTTATGTTATACTACTTATTTTCAAAGGAGCAAAAACATTTTTTACAAGATTTACGACCCCTTGCTTTTTAGAATCTTTTCATATCTTGAAAATAACAACAAAAAAATGCAATGTTGAATTTTTGCCCCATATGAAAAAAATTGACTTTTTTCTCATTTTGTGCAAAAGTCTCATAAAGGATAAGCTGGCCAAATCCAACTGATGAGAGAGTGGGGATAGACATCAGTGAAATACATGAAAATATATGGAGCTATGGATGAAACCTCAACAAACCATATCTTTCCCCAAGTTTAATGCCATTTTGATATCATACTCATCAAGGCTTGATTACTTTTTCGATCCTATCAGGGTTGGTTGTTCACCAGACCAGCTACACAGCAGGAACTATTGATGTCTCTCTTTGAGTCTACCTACAAGGATCTTTATCTCTATGTCATTCAGAGTCTTGTACCCAAGATGGAGGTCAGTGTTTCAAGTCCACTTTACACTATTTGTTAAAAAATATAAATCTGTACAAGGTTTTGATATAATTTACTTCCATGATAACATTTGATTCAAAGTTTCAAACATACAAACTTCATGTATATCAAATTTCAGGATTAATTTGATGAAAACTGAATTTGTAAATTTTAGATATATTTCATCCTCAGAAGGAAAATACCAAAGATTTAAACCTTTACCCCCCCCCCCCTTTCAGAAGGATCATACATCACTCTTCATCGTTAGTAACTTAGTGATGATTTGATTAAATCAAAATTGTTAGATCCTTTTTTTTGGGGGGGATGGAGGGGTTTCTTATAGGTTAGATCATGAATTGGTACTGTGAAGTCTGCATAAAAGTCAATGATATTGTTTGTTTAATATCATGCCCATGTTTGCACTCATGCTGGAATTTAAGCCCCTCTCAGCCATTCACTCATGCTAGATATTCAGTTGACAATGCAGTTCAACTTTCACTTAACTATGATTGATTATAGGTGCTGGAGTGTATGTACGTGAGGCAGACGATTGATCTTCTATCTGGTCTGATTCCCGGAGAGGATTCTAACCCATCTAGAGAGCATCTGGAGAGACTCTATATCTTCTGTCTGATGTGGTCTCTGGGAGCACTCCTTGAACTTGATGATAGAAAGAAGGTAGGGTGCATTTATCATCTTATCTGCTCTAATCTCTTCAGGTCAAAGTTTAGTAGATATGGCCGTGCGATTCCATTAAACACATGATCATTGTATCTAGAAAATATTGAAAGTTTGTTTTATTGTTCTTACCTCTCAATGAGAAAATTAAATAAAATGGTTTGATAGAGCAAAGTTAATTATTCATTTTTTCTTTGGATGTTGGATTGGCACATTTGTTTTAGGGTAATTCAGGTACAATCAAATGTAAATAAAAGGGACAGTTAAAGGTAACTATAAGTCTCTTTGCCAAACCATAAGTGTATGAACAGTTGCAACCAATTACAAGTATTGTTTGTATCTCTCTGTCGTACCTTCTGGACAGATTCTTAACTTTGATTAAGAATACTACTTGTAGATAAATAATGGTGTCTTTAATGAAACAGATGTTTCAGTAAATAGGAAATGACATCCTTTAAACAAATTAAAACAAAACGAAAGTAAAAACAAAATAAAGTGAAAAGGGTGAATGTGGATTTCATAGATTTTCAGTATGAAGTGGATATTCTGTGATCATTTGGATAATTTTCGCTAACTTCTTTTCTCCCCCAGATGGAAGCTTGGTTGGTTGAGAGAGGTGGACTCCTGCTACCAAAAACTGAACCTGGTCAAACTATCTTTGAGTTTGTGGTCAGAGATGATGGTCAGTGGGAGCATTGGTCTGATAGGGTAAGAAGAGATTTTGTTTTCACTGTTAAAGATAGAAATGAGGTGATGATGATGATCGTAATCATTGCCACTGCTACATGTACAACCACCACCACCATCATCATCATCATCATCATCATCACCACCACCACCAACACCATTGTCATCATCATCATCATCATCAACACCATCACCATCATCGTCATCATCATCGTTGCCATTGTCGTTGTCATCATTATCATCATCATCATCATCACCACCACCACCATCCTCATCATTATCACCATCATCACCAACATCACTATCATCATCACCATCATTGTCATCATCATGAACATCATCATCATCATCATCACCACCATCATCACCATCATCATCAACATCATCATCACCATCATCATCATCACCTTCATCATCATCACCACCATCATCATCACTACCATCATCTTCACCACACTATACAAATATATTTTCTTCATCTTGTTACAGGTGCCCGAGTACATCTATCCCACCGACTCCACACCAGAGTATTCCTCAATCTTGGTTCCTAATGTTGACAATGTGTGCACAGATTACCTGATCCATACCATCGCCAAGCAGGAGAAAGCAGTGCTTCTTATTGGTAAGATCATCAACATATAGAATGAGGGAATAAGGGAGGGGATTGAGAAGGGAAAGAGAAAATGAAGAATGCGTTCAGGGGCCCGCTTTATAAAGAGTTACCAGAGCTGCCAAGTAGTACGTATTTTCAGTATTTAGTACTGAAAAATGAGAAGAATACTGATGGTTTCATGCAAAATACTGATTTCTCAAGTTTCAGTTTTATGTGTTGTCCTATGGTATTTCTTTGAAAATACTGATTTCCTCGCCAAAATACTGATTTTCAGCTTTAAAAATACTAAAATGTTCTTGTTCAGGTTGGCAGCTCTGAGTTACTAGTACAATTATTGTACCTTTGTCATTATGACAACTACCATGGTAACAGGCCAATCATAATAAAGGTTTCAATTGTAGTTACAGTAATTGCAAAGTCACCATAGTTACAACTGTTTGTGAAACTGCCCCCAGGATTGGGAATAAACATATAATACCAGAGCCTTTATTCATAAAATCTTTATATTCCATCTGATTGCAAGGGATTGACACTCCACAATTTTATTATGAAAGGTCAATTTGTACATGGAATCGGGAGGTTGGAAAAGGGAAGAACAAAAATGGTTTTGATGATGACAAAGGGCTTTGTGAACTCATTAAAATCAAGCAGATATAGATTATAGAAAGAAAATTCAGCTCCACTTGATGCAAGTCAATTCAGTTCAATTCATTTTTGGTTTTATCTCACAAAAGGAGGAAACAAAAAATAATGAAATACTAAGACAATTTGAAAAGTGAGGCATTGGAATGATTGTGGTGTTTTTAAGTACAATGTTTTATCGTTATGATATGCTAATGCGATTTTATTGTTGTAATCGATCATAACAGGTGAGCAGGGTACAGCTAAGACTGTGGTCATCAAGGGATACTCCAGCAAGTACGACCCTGAACACCATCTCTTCAAGAGTCTTAACTTCTCCTCTGCCACCACACCTAACATGTTCCAGGTATTTTGAAATTCAAAACTAAAGAAAGTAGTTGGTGTTTGATATGTGTATGTGAGCACTTGTGTTGGTTGGCCAGTGTTGACTGAATGCATATTTCGACAGCCTAGTCTGGATAATGGTACAATAATAATATGGAGTGCACATATGCACATACCCTATTTTCAGATTGTTCAAGGTTTCGTAATCACCTGTTGACTTGAGGTGTAAAATATTCTCGATATTCTCCATTGAATTTTAAATATTGCTCTATTTCGATATAAGTCTTGTATCTGTTTGGGGGATATTTAAAATCTTTCTGCATAAAGACTTATTGTCCTTATGTTGTGCTGGATCATGGCTTCATTTATTTATTTTAAGTATTATTTTTTTGGAGAACAGATTTTCATTTCCTTTGTATTTATGTCTGTATTGTCATTTCACTTTACTTTGATGAGGCCCCCCCCTCACCACAACCACCGCAACAACAAAAAAAAATAGCTGACATGTGTATTGTTTTGTAAGTGTCTTCATTATTGTTTTTCCCTTATTCACAGAGAACCATTGAGAGCTATGTTGACAAGCGTGTGGGTACAACGTATGGACCACCAGCTGGTAAGAAGATGACAGTGTTTGTTGATGACGTCAACATGCCAGTCATCAATGAATGGGGAGATCAGGTAAGATATGATGATGATGATGATGGTAGTGTTTCGCTTTTTCAATAGTACTTCATACATGTACATCATGGGGATCTCATTGGACTTAAAACTAGTTTACAACTCCAAATCTTGGTGGTTGCAGAGACAACTCCAGAAACTTTGTCCGCAAGTGGTTAGATAACATATGAATATATACACTTTCCAGCCTCCATCAGTTGGGGAGAGATTATGTTGTTTCTGAGACGTCTCAGAGACTTCGCTGCGACTTTGGAGACATCTCCGCAACTTCCAAACAAATAGACTAGCATGGAGATGTCTCCATTTTGTCTCCTAGAAGTTGCACATTGGTGTGGGAGTGCAAACTATCTTTTGTCACAGAGATGTCTCATAGAGAAAAACATTGAAATCATCACGACAATGTCTTGATTACTGAGAAATAGCCGCAAGCGCTTAACAGATGTATGAGTAACCTGAAAATTGTATTTAAATCAATGTTCCAAAAATCAGTCAGTCGCACGTTTAGCAAAGGATTCATTTCAACTTTCTGAATGGTAAGAAGTCTCTCATCAGGCACTTTGGACATATACTTAATCTTTCAGATCACCAATGAGATTGTCCGTCAGTTGATGGGCACCAAGGGTTTCTACAGTCTTGAGAAGCCCGGTGAGTTCACCAGCATCGTCGACATCCAGTTCCTAGCCGCTATGATCCAGCCTGGAGGAGGCCGTAATGATATCCCGCAGCGCCTCAAAAGACAGTACAACATCTTCAACTGTACCCTGCCGTCCAACAACTCCATCGACAAGATCTTCAGCACTGTCGGAACTGGGCACTACTGCAAGGTATGGAAGGGATGCCAGGGGAGCATTTCATGAAGTTAATAGTCAATGATTTTAGCCTACTTATTTGCTCTGAGCCAATCAGATGCAAGGATTTTAGTAGCTTGTAACAAATAGAGAAAATCACCAACTATTTGTTTCATGAAATGCTTGCCAAGTGTACCTGATTATTTCAGAGACACCCTAGGAACTTATTCTAAACTTATGTTTATTTAAACATAATCTCTGCTCTAAAGTTGTTTTTGCATATGTAAAGGTTGATTATTTTATTGAATTGCCCATATGCTAGTAATGGCTCTTTTCTCCATTAAGGAAAGTCATACTTGGTACATGCATAAAAGCATGCAAATATCCGTCAGTCAAAATGAATACATGTACCGGTGTTTGAAGGATCAACTGTTGTGTTTATTCTCATTGACTTTTGTTGTATTCAGGAATGCAAGGTCATTGTTGAAATTTGTTACATGTAGTTCTCAGCCAGTGTAGTCTCCTGCTCCAGGAACTCATGACAGTACATTTAGAAACTCTTTTATTTGTATCCCTTACAGGAGCGTGAGTTCAATGCTGAAGTCTGTCAGCTAGCCGCCAGTCTCGTCTCCTGCACCAGGAAGTTATGGCAGCGTACGAAGATCAAGATGTTGCCCACCCCTGCCAAGTTCCATTACATCTTCAACCTTCGTGATCTCAGTAGAATCTGGGAGGTAGGTTCATTCATTCAATTTTATTTTGTCTGATATCTCTGTCTATGTGTGCATTATTCGATTAGTTCCATGACATTTACTCCGGCGACAATTGCTCAGCTGTAAATTCCACATGCTAATAAGATGACCAACCTCAACCTGATACTATACCCTGTCTTAAACCTAACATAAAACCCTTTTGCAACCCTAACCCTAATCCTGTTACTTAGACGAAATAAAGCCCAGAGAAATTGTCGCTGTATAAAATGTTGTGTCACCATTTAATTAGTTATTATCGTATCAGAAACAATTTAGTGTGACTAAGCTTAGTACTAACAATCTCGGTAACGTGTCTTATTGATGATTGCTTTCAGTAATTGGTTTTCTAAGGCCCAAATTGCATAGATATAACAGATTCAAATCTGATTGAAACCGAGATTAATCTGAATTCAATTTAAAGGACAAGTCCACCCCAACAAAAACTTGATTTGAATAAAAAGAGAAAAATTCAACTAGCATAACACTGAAAATTTCATCAAAATCGGATGTAAAATAAGAAAGTTATGACATTTCAAAATTTCGCTTCATTTCACAAAAACAGTTATATGAACGAGCCAGCTACATCCAAATAAGAAAGTCGATGATGTAATTCACTCATTATTTCTTTTGTTTTTTATTGTTTGAAATATGAAATATTTTGATTTTCTCGTCATTGTCATGTGAAATGAAGTTTCATTTCTCCCTGAACACGTGGAATTCCATTATTTTAATATTTTGTGCTTCAGGCAAGGAGGTCCTAATCGTCAAATTCGTAAAAATTGAAATATTGTATAATTCAAACAATAAAAAACAAAAGAAATAGTGAGTGAGTGACATCATCAACTCTCTCATTTGGATGTAACTGGCTCGTTCATATGACTATTTTGTTAAAAATAAGCGAAACTTTGAAATGTCATAACTTATTTTACATCCGATTTTGATGAAATCTTCAGCATTGTGCTTGTCTGATTTTTCTCTATTGATTCAAATCAACTTTTTTCTAAGGTGGAATTGACCTTTAAGTATAAAACAACTCTTGGTGAATCAAGGTCATAATATCTTATCTGTTGTTTACTTGCTTATAAATATGGTGGATCCTTCCATGAATGTTCACTTTGAAACTGATTAAGTGTGATATTTGTTTTATCTTCATATAGGGTATGTTGAACAGTGATGCTGAAGTGATCAGTAACACGGCAGTCCTACTTGGTCTATGGAAGCACGAATGCACCCGTGTGATTGCTGATAGATTCGTCAGTCAGGAAGACAAGGATTGGTTTGAAAAGACCATCAAACACGTGAGCCTTTCATTTATGGATTTTTTCCTTGAGTCAAATTCATTTAATAGTCTTTAGCCTAAAGCTATGATGGTAGAAGTTAGGAGACAAGGAAATGTTGCATGGACCTGTCATGAATGATATGTAGCAGGTGTAATATGATGATGTTTATTATAATCATTATAATTGTTATGATTACACAGCTAATTGTATTAGTGCTATTGTTTTTTGGTGTCATTTGCAAGTCCTCCATTACAAGAATATCACTTCTGTACAAAACAGAAAATATGAGTGTGACCAAAAGTGTTATGAAATATTTCTTGCACATGCAGAAAAATTAGTTAGAGAAATTAAAAATTGTGAAAATCTAATTGTGCAAAATTATCTTTTGCATTTAGAGTAAGGCTTGTTATTACAGTGATTAGTTACTTTTAGATAGAATGGAAAATAATTTCAAGTGCAGAAAATTAAGGAAGGGATTCTACTTTGTCTGAATAATCCAGCTACAAATAATTCATTACATTGTTGGATTACTATCATTTTTTCACCGTTATTTGTTTGTTGCAGACAATTGAAGAAGACCTAGGAACGTCCTTTGCAGAGCAGCTCCCCAAAGAACCATTGTTTGTTGACTTCTTGCGTGATGCTCCAGAAATCACAGGTAAACAATTTATTTTATGGCCTAACCAAAGATTAAGAACATTGTGTAAATGACACTTTAATATCTTGCTGGAATTAAAGGACAGGCTATTTTCAGTTTTGTTGGTTGAGCAATTTTAGAGCTCTTTGAAAGACCAACCCCTTCAAAACCGGGAACAGTTTGATCTGTCGGATAAGGATTTTCCATGTTTTCGATAATTTCAAATCTGCATAAGTGGCCCAATTCGGGTTTGGAAGTTTGACATAAATTTAATACATAGAATACTAATGATCTTTCATTTAATTACAAGGTACATGTATAAGAATGATTTTTCAATGTCAAATTTAGTTAGCTTAAAAATGAAAACTCTTGTCAAAATCAAACTTTTCTAATTACAAAGTTTTAAGCATATGGCAATATATCATGAATCCTCAATGTTTTGAGGCACTGTTTTAACACACAATTTCCAATTTATTTTTCTCTTTGAAATTGTTTGTAAGTATGATTCGGTATCTCTGGATATTTTTCTCAAATAGCTGAATCCAAGCACATTTAGTTTGTCCCGACCTTATGATTTTATTATGCATGAATTTAGCACACAACACATGAATGTTAATATAGACACAACTTTCCACTTGTTTGTTTATATTAGTATCCATAGTTTCAATACTTTATTTGCAATGTAAATTATTATCCTGTAAAATATATACTGTCAAAGAAGAGATGTATGAACTATAAGCTACTGTAATATATTTCCAATAATTGCTGATATATATTCCATTAATTTTGTAAACATTTGTGATGAAACTTATAATAAAGGCTTGATCTTTAACTTGAAAAAGTGAGGAAAGAAACATGTCAGTTGTCATCATTGTTGAAGGATAGTAGTTTTTCCCACTGATTTATTTTCCAATTGGTATGTGTTCCTGTGCCATACACTCTGATGAAAAATTTGTTCATTATAGGACGTCCTTTGAAAAACACTTTATATAGCTTCACATTGCATGTGTCTGTCTTATCATTTATGAAATGTTGAATTGTAATGTGTAATGCAGTCTATGCAACTTTCATTGTATTAAACTGTGTAGTCATTGCCTTATCATTAATTGTTTGTTTATACACAAAGCTATCTGTACATATTTTGATTTTAGTTTTATCTATTAGAATATTTTGACTATTCTGATTTTTTTATATATGATTTTGTCTTTCATGTGTTGTTGTTAATGAATAGGTCCTAGTTTATGTATACATGACCTAACAGTAGTTTGATTTATTTTATGCTTCAAATTGAATATTCTGAGAAATTCTCTGATGAAATGTGACTCCAATTGTCGAGTCACTTTTGATTTTCCTGAATTCTGTTTGAATGTCAGCCTTCTCCAAGAGGGTCTTTGCCTTGTTCTGAACTTCTTCCACTAAACTTTTAAAAACAGTTTTCAGTTCCTTTCAGGAATGATGCACAACACTTTTATTGGATCATGAAACTGTATGGTTTTGTACTCTGTACTTTCCATTTGTCATGTCTCATTTCATTCATATGTGCATCATACCCCATTGAATACTCATCAGAGAGCAGGGTTGTCACCGGGGACCTTTTAATTGTGGAAAATTTATTGTCTGACACCTCGCCAAAGGGATTAAGGGGCACACAAACTGGTTGGTTTCCGGTGCTTAAATATATCGAGAGCACCATTTCATTTTATATCTGTTTCATCAGGTGGGAATTTAGTACCAGGTAGATGAGTGTAATGTTGCATTGAGCGCCTGCCAGAAATTTCCAATGATGGGTGGTTCTGGTCGGCACCGTCCATCATTTGATAACATTGTGAATGGTTATGTATACAGTGTACATTCCATGCCTGACTCGTCTACATGATATTTTTCTGTACAGGTGAAGAGCCCGATGATGCTGACCTTGACGCTCCTAAGATCTATGAACCCATCCCCAGCCTTGAAGCATTGGCCGATAGACTTACCACATTCCAAGACATGTACAATGAGACTGTCCGTGGTGCCAAGATGGACTTGGTGTTCTTCAAGGTAATTATCATTGTCCAGGATGATACTGTTTTTCATATGGCATTTTGAACATCCAGCAAAAAGTACAGTAGAATAATGATATATAGCATTTACGAGATGCCGATCTAGTTGCCTATTCAATGATGCACTATATACTACTGTGGCTATAAAATAGCTCCAGCTGCTGAAAGCCAACATTGTGTACAAAGAATGACAGAATAGGAGGTTTCCACTACATTTCCAAAAGTTTGATTCTTCCATGATCTTATGTACTTTCATTTTGAAGGTTACATCGATTCTCTTCAGTTGTTACTGTTGTCTCTCAGAGCTGCCAACCAGTACTGATTTTCAGTATTTAGTACTGAAAAATGAGCAGAATACTGATGGTTTCGTGCAAAATACTGATTTCTGAAGTTTCAGTCTTATGTGTTGTGCTATGGTATTTCTTTGAAAATACTGATTTCCTCACCAAAACACTGATTTTCAGCATTTAAAATACTGAAATGTTGGTGTTCAGGTTGGCAGCTCTGGTCTCTTGCATTCCAATGTGAAAGACTACATTGAATCTCTTCTCCAGCCTTATACTTTTCATTTCAATATGTCATTTTCCTTCTGTTGCTATAGTAATTGTAATTGATTTGTTGTACCTCCCAGGATGCCATGTGCCATCTGCTGAAGATATCCCGTGTGATCCGGACCAAGAGAGGTAACGCTCTCCTGGTGGGTGTGGGTGGCTCTGGTAAGCAGAGCTTGACCAAGCTGGCTTCGTTCATCGCTGGATACAAGAGTTTCCAGATTACTCTCAGCAGGTAAGACATCAATGCAAGAACTACATAATACAGTTCGATAATGGTTTTATTAAAAGATAACACTGCATAGCAGACCAAACACTGGATTGTGCATGATTTGCAGTTTTACATTATATTGTACATAAATATTCTATACATTTTCTAGTAATCAAAAGTACAAAAACATCATGTGTGTTATATAGCTAATGATAAAACCATGAAAATGCAAACGTAGGAATTTAAGATAAAATAAAAGTAAAAGTAAGCCACCATACAAATAGAGCACTGAAGTGATGACATCACAAAGAACCACCCACAACCTCAACCGGGGGGAACCAATGCATGGGGGTCCAAGATACAACCCTGCTTGTACAAACATTACAATTTTATTTGTATTTTTGCTTGATTTATGATTCCCAGTATCAAGTTGATGTTCATTTATTTATAAACTTCATTTATTGATAAACAGTAGCGTAAAATGGTTTTTGTATTGGTCACTTCTTCTCCTGTAGGTCATACAACGTGACCAACTTGATGGAAGATTTGAAGTACTTGTACCGTGTGGCCGGACAGCAAGGCCAGGGTATCACATTCATCTTTACTGATAACGAGATCAAGGATGAAGCATTCTTAGAATACATGAACAATGTCATTGCATCAGGAGAGGTAGGTACAATTCAAGGAAAAAAACTACAGGGGGCTCGAGGCTAATTGCCCCCCCCCAAAAAAAATAAATAAATAAAAGCCCCCAAGAGTTCCTGAAAATGGAATATGTAGGGGAAGGCGGGGTAAGTTGTGACAGTTTTTGCTTTTTGCATGTTAGAATTGATATGATTAAAAATGTTGTCGTAATAAGTACCTTGCCTTGAAATTTAATTCTTCTGAAATATTTTCCACCTATATATAACTTTCTATCCCCACACTGAAAGTCATCGTGACCTTTGAAAAAAACGATGTCAAATGGCTCAACTTGCCCCATATATGGGGTAAGTTTGAGCCACCTTCTGGGGTAAGTTGAGCCACAAAAACTATGTACAAAATGTATGAGGGGAGAACTAGCATGTCAATTTTTTGTTTAAAGTCGTTTCACTTGCTAATTCTCTATAAATACTAACATCCTTTAAAAGGAAAAGAGCAGTCATGTAAATTTGCTCCTTTCAGCCAGCACTTCAATCGATTTTAATGGTTTGTTTGTTTTTTAAGATACATTACCATAGGAATTACCATGGCTCAACTTGCCCCATGCTGTTTGGCTCAACTTACCCCAGTCCGAACTTAGTGCGATAATTTTGTATCCACACATTTATTATGCATCCATCATATAAAATACTATGACAAGAATGAAGATCCATACCTGGACTAATAATGTTGCTATCATGTATTTATTATATTTAAAGACGTGTGTGTTTATAAAGCACTTATCTATTTCACACTCTACTTTTTTGGCTGAAATTCATATTTTTCCCTCTAAAAAACTACTTTTTGTTTCAAAGTTGAAAACAATGTGGTGGGTTTAGGGGTTATGCTATGGGTCATCAATACATGACACCACCACAATGTCTGACTCATTCATTATTGGCCTGGGGCTGGTGGCTCAACTTGCCCCTATGCTCAACTTACCCCGCCTTCCCCTAAGGTCCAGTGTAAACTGTGACATAATATAGCAAGTTTTGGCAGGTACACTATAATTAGTTGATGATTATATCTTGAAAAATAAACAATTTAGAAGAGACATTAGAATTGTTAGACACTCAAAATTGTTTTTAATTGTTGATTTATCAATATTTATTGATGGTAATATGAATGATTTGTAGTTTAATCAATCCATGATATGATAGAAATAGGGATTTTGAATGTGTAGCTAAAAATGACTGCACTTGTTCTACACAATCTGAACAAGGAATGCGTGAATTAATGACAGTCAGATAAGGTTGAAGTCAGTTATACCCTCAGACCCTAGTATCTTTGCATGGAATTCAAATGCATGCTTTCCTGACATATATCCAATCAGATGCAAATATCAAGGAAGCATTTCCAACACAGTTTATGACTTCGTTATAATGATTCATACATAATACATAATATGATATGAGCAGTTCTTGTTCTTGTTCTACTGTATTTATTAATGTGTAATCTTGACTAAGTCTATTTTGATGTTGTGATAATATGTGTATAATACATAATAAGATATGAAAGTTCATCCCCAGAGTCATCCAAAACATGTTCTTGTTCTCTATTTTATTAATTTATAATCCTTTCTGATTATTTGTTCTATTTATAAATTTCAACCCTATCTATCGTATTTGAATATATGATACCTTCAGGTGTCCAACCTCTTTGCCCGTGATGAAATTGACGAGATCACCGGAGAGCTCATTTCCGTCATGAAGAAGGAGTATCCAAGACGACCACCGACCAATGAGAATCTCTACGATTACTTCCTGATGCGTGTGAGAAACAACCTCCACGTTGTCCTCTGCTTCTCACCGGTAAGTCGCAATTTGTGCATAACACAATCCTTGCGAGCAAATTACATCTATAACCTGGGCTCCGTAACACAAAGGTTTGCGATGAATTGCAAATATGAAAGGACACCCCTGATTGGTCCCTGGTCAGTATTTTAAACTTAATACGCATGTAACATTGATATTTATAGGTCAGTTCATTTAGCGATTGATCGCTAATCTTTGTGGTACGGAGCCCCAGTGTCACTTCTTTGTGTTAATCCTTAGAGATTACACAACACCCTCTATTCTCTAGTTCCTCTCCTTTTCCAATGTGATAAAAAAAATCTTCATTTTCTGGGATCTCGCTGCTAGGTCTACTCATTCATATTTTGGGGGAATTCCTCATTAAATTTCTCACTCATGGCAAAAGGTTTATGACCCACGGTGAAAAATTGGTTTCTCATGACAATTGAATGTAATATTGTGCATTGCTAGTCTTAACAACTGGTTCTAATACAGAGTGATTTGATTTTTTTGGCACTTGTAAAGAACATTGTTATATTGCAGTGAAAATTTATAAGAAAATGTAGAAATTCTCTGTATTTTCTAATATTCTGTGCTCCTTTTCAATTCGAGTCAATCAAATTTGTCAATTTTACATGAAATTAGCATATTTATGTGTTTTGAAATAAGAGTCTGAATATTTTCATATTGAAAAAAGTAGAAAATCAGATTGGTATGATTTTGTTTTTAATACAAGAAGGCAATGGTTTCTTGAATTATATGCTGAAATTTTACATGAAATGCTCTGAAAATAAAATTCATTTATTTCTTTTCTAAAAATTGAGCTCAAACACCTCTTTCCCTTTTTATATCAGGTCGGTGAGAAATTCCGCAACCGCTCCTTGAAATTCCCTGGTTTATTCTCTGGCTGTACCATGGATTGGTTCAGCCGTTGGCCCAAGGATGCTCTCATCGCTGTGGCCCAACATTTCCTTGCTTCATTTCCCATTGTTTGCTCCGATAATGTCAAGAAGAGTGTTGTCAACACCATGGGTGTGTTCCAGGTAAGAAAACAACATAGTGTCATATTTATGAAGAGGGTTGGTGGTTTTAACACTTTCGTCTCAGTCCATGGATTTTGGAATAAAACCCAAGCCTTGCTCTGACCGAAGGTGATGGCCTTTTGGAAAAGTTCAAATGGGTCTCAAAGAGAGCCAAAATTAGATGATTAATGAGAAGTAAGGCTGCCAGGCTAAAGCCAGGGGCAATAAAATTCAAACTCCTTTGAAAATGCATAGAGACGCTAGATGATAATGTGATATGTAAAAGAACTGAATATTCACATTTTCTTCTTGGATGTATATTTGCATGTGGTTATGAAAAATGTGGTTGAAGATGAGAGAAGATTGTAGTGGTGGTGGTGATGATGATGTTGAATATTATTATTATATTCATTATGATATCATATTCACCCTGTCATGGTCAATATTTGTATGGGTCATCACCATAAGGGAATGGAAAAAAACATTGTATATTCACTTTGGAAATATGGCAAACATGTTTAATTCAATTACATTGACTAATCGTTTTTCTTCATTTACATTACCTCAGGATCTGGTGGCCGAGACTTGTGTAGATTACTTTCAACGTTTCCGTCGCCAGACCCACGTGACACCCAAGTCATACCTGTCCTTCATCGATGGTTACAAGAAGATCTATTCTGAGAAAAAAGCTGCCATTGGCATGCTTGCCGACAGAATGAAGACTGGTAAGACTGTCTTTTATCATGTTTAGTATGCATGAAAAATTATTGGGATTTGTGTACATTATATGGTGCTAATTACTCAAATTGGCTTGTTAGGGGGTAATTACTTGATGATAGAAATTTGTTCCTGTTTCATATAAATCTTACCACCCACAAATCCTTTAAAAAGTTATTCTCTGTCAATTAAATGCTATTTTTAATTTTACCCCCCCCCAAAAAAAAAAAATTCAAACTCAATATTTTCAGCAATTTTGAATAAAAACATGACACAAAGTTTCATCTGATATTTATGCTTCCATCGTGTTTAATGTATCAACATCTTTATCCAAGTATGCGCACTGGAGTGACAATCAGGGTATCAGAGTATCAGGGCCAAAGGCAGCAGAGGTCATATACATGAAAATATCACTTTACTTTCAATTGCTCTGAATTGACTCTGTTCTGCAAGTGAGTTGCCTCATGCATCCCTAACTTGTAGGGTATCTCGCATAATGTATGCATATTATTCATGCATTGTATCATTTTTAATTGAATTGATGAATAATTAAAACTAAAGAAGACTTTCAAATTGACCTCAAATGACAGTGTTCACTCATCACTCTAACAATCTGCTTTTTTTGTATCATATAGGATTGGATAAGCTGGTGGAAGCGACTGCATCTGTGAACGAACTGAGCAAGGAGCTTGCCGTGAAGGAGAAGGAGCTGGCCGTAGCCTCCAAGAAGGCTGATGCTGTGCTGGCCGAAGTGACCGTCAGTGCTCAAGCCGCTGAGAAGGTCAAGGCACAGGTCCAGAAGGTCAAGGACAAAGCCCAGGCTATTGTAGATGAAATCAATGTAAGTAGGAGAGCAATTTATCTGAACATCTTTGCAACAAAACTCCAATCGATTGCCTCAGTGGCATTGTTTTGACTTTCAATTTGTGGCATTGTGGGTACTTCATATCCCAATCACAATGCCAAGATATTATGAAACAGTAAAAAGGAAATATACCAGGATGCCAGTTTTAAGACTTAAGTCTGAACCCAGACTTTTCCAGGATATTTTCACACATAGAAAATACCCGTTTCATGTAGGAAAGGGATCTTGATTGTTTTCCGAGGTTTTTTTTAATCAAATGTGAGTGACATCCCTTAATATGTATTGCACAATTGAGTCATTCATTCCCAATACTATTGCATAGAGAGAAGCTCAGATATCAGGAAACAAATACCAGCCAATCACCAAATATGTTTACATCAAATTCTTTCAAATTCTATTCAGTATTTGCATGTTAATACATTTCAGCTCAGTATGTAGTAGCTGGGTTATCACCTTGTACCTTTAGAAAATCGGTAATCATTGAGTTACTGCCATCCTTTAAATTTTCTCCTCCCAGGATCTGTTGTGCTTTCAGTTGTGGCACTGACCATGCAGAACTGTACAGGGTTTTTAATAATGACCTTGAGGTCTCAATCAACCCCAAATCCCTAGTACACTGTAGGAATGTCCCCTTATGCATATATAAGAGATCTTGTTTTTTTTAATCTATCATGATCAGGTTGACAAGCAAGCTGCAGAGACCAAGCTAGATGCTGCTAAGCCAGCCTTAGCTCAGGCAGAGGCTTCCCTCAACACCATCAAACCAGCTCACATCTCCACCGTCCGTAAGCTGGCCAAACCGCCCCATCTCATCATGCGTATCATGGATTGTGTGCTGCTTCTCTTCCAGCGTCGTCTTGAACCCTGCCAGCTGGATCCTGAGAGGCCGTGCCCCAAACCATCTTGGGGAGATGCTTTGCGTCTCATGGGTAGCTCTTCCTTCCTCCAGGTGGGTCATGCATGGTCCTAAAAGAGCCATGCCTTGGGTATGCTGTGTAACTCCTGATGCCATGGTCACATTTATTCTACGGCGGCCGTACGGCGAGTCGAAAACAGCCGTTTTAACATTTTTTGTCCAACTACATATAGGTGGTTTGAATCATAATTGATAAAACGGCTGTTTTCGACTCGCCGTATGGCTGCCGTAGAACAAATGTGACCATGGTATTAGACTCCTGCTGGTTGTTGGGTGGGGCATGCAATGTCTTCAGAGAGTCTCCCATCTTCTTGGCCTATGTTACAAAATATAATGATGATGATGAGGTGCTGGGCAAGTGACCAAGTTTTTTAAAATGAAGGGAATGGAAAAGATTAATCCGTGGCCTTGTGTCCCAAGCTTGGTTAAAATCTATGGACACTTATACTCTAGAGCAAGGCATGTCATGTACCTGTGGTTTCATGATACATCAGATGAAATAAATGCTATAAGCCTTGTTAATACCAACTTGTGCCCCTGATAGACCCTGATGAACTTCCCGAAGGACACCATCAATGAGGAGACAGTAGAGCTCCTGCAGCCGTACCTGTTGATGGAAGACTACAACCTTGAGACCGCTAAGCGAGTCTGTGGTGATGTCGCCGGTCTCTGCTCCTGGACTGAAGCTATGGCATTCTTCTATGGCATCAACAAGGAGGTTCTTCCACTCAAGGTGAGATCACGGATGGAAGTCAGCAGGTTCCTGCTTCATGAAGACTTGTTATGATAACAAATGCACAATTTCTATGACAAGTTTACTAATAGTCAAATTGAATAATTTCATTGGCCCATATTCTGAAGTCAGGTTTAACTTAAACTCAGGTTTTAAGTTGTGGTTTAAGTATGGATAGCCAATTGCTACATAAATCATTAACACTAGATATGTCATACTTCAGCTAATTTGGCTCTCAAACCATTCATAATTGTCTAGGAGGTATAAAATGATGATTCTTTTCATCATAGATGAATCAGGAAAGAGCACAGTAAACATAAGAATAATACAACTGAATAAAAATTTTGACACTTTTGGCTTCCCATAATTTTAACACAGAGTTAGACCATGGTCTAAGTTAAACCTGACTTCAGAATACGGGCCATTAGGTTTATACTATTATTGAATATGTGTTATTATTACAAGTCTTATGAAGCAGGCCCAGAAGAGACATTTAGAGTTCTAACAAAGTTTTAATCATAAGGAATGTTTACCGTGCTCATTCATTGTTAACAAAAGTTTTAGGCAGATGAAATTGTAATCTATTTTGACTGAAGAGAAAATGATTGTAGAATAATTAAGTAAATGGTGGCTCAGGAAATATGAGACACCATACTGTGATGAGGAAAATGAAAGAATAGAAAAACACATGCAGATGGTGATTGTAGTATCCCAAAGTCAAAGCAGAACACTTGTTAAAGAAATGTAAAATACAGAAAGGACGTAATAATTATTCATTATTGGTTTGCCTTGATGCAGAAATTCAATGAAAAAATGTTGACTTTGATAGTGAAATCAACAAATATTTGCTGTTGCTTTTAGGCTAACTTGGTTGTCCAGGAAGCTCGGCTGACCAAAGCCAATGCATCGCTGGCAGAAGCCCAAGCACAGCTGGACGAGAAGCAGAGAGAACTGGACCTTGTACAGGCCAAGTTTGATGCAGCCATGGGAGAGAAACAGGTAAGACATACTAAGCTCTCTCCTGGAGGTCTTGTTTTAAAAAAAACATTATTATGACTTTCACCATCCTCTGCAGGCCTCACCAAGGCCATCCGATGCAATGGCCTACAAAGCCCTCATAAATGGCCTGATTGCCTTTCCAAATATTTGTAGAGGCCAAAATAAGTGCCCTTTTTGCCCGTGGCATTGGTGCCCTGGGGTAATCAATTGTCCCATGTGTCCCCATTGGAAAGTACATATTATTATTGACGTCCTTTTTGCGATGGCAGTGGATGCCCCGCCTTTTTAAGTGAGCACTGCGTTCGCTTTCCTTTAAGTGCCCTTTTATAAATTATCATTGAACTTTTGAATTATTAATTTGAGCCTTGCATCTGTTACTAGCATGGAAGCAATGCTCAGTACCCAATTAATATCAGAATCTACATCAAAGATACTGTTGAATGGCAACAGGATCTGATGCAATTTTTTTCCTCCAAATCTTAGGAATAGTTAAAATATTGTATTCTCTGTATACGAAGTTATTATGATGGTATGGCAGACCTACCAACCAGTACGTTTTAGGCATATTTAGTATGTTTTTGCAACCAAAATATGACATTACGTTTTTTCTTTAAAATATATGTTTTTTGTAAAAAAAGAACAATTAAAAAAGAAACATTTTAATTATTTTTTTTAACAAAATCGTAATTTATTGAGAAAAATCATCTCTGTATGTCTTGTCTCTACTTCTTAAAACGTCCACAAATATGGTTCATTGCAATTTCAGGTAACTTGTTTTTTTCAATAATTTTTTGAAAACCAGTCTGAAGATATACACACGTTTCAAATGTTTGTTTTTTTCATCTGCAAGAGCAGTGCGCATTTTAGCTTGCATGCAGCTTGAACGCCTCGATGAGTGAGTGCGCCAAGCATTTTATTATAAAATACACTTTTTGGGGGAAAATACAGTTTTTTTTTCACAGAATACAGTTTTTCATACCCAGAGGTTGGCAGGTCTGGTATGGTAATACTCATACATTGATTACTATGAACAAATCATGATTATTCTGTTGCACACTTTCCACACTGACTAGGCTCTCCTGGACGACGCTGAGAGCTGTCGTCGTAAGATGAACAATGCCACTGCTCTGATCAGTGGTCTAGGAGGTGAGAGGGTCCGCTGGACGGAAGCCAGCAAGAGATTTGAAGATCAAATCAACAGGTGTGTGCCCAGTCAAACTTATTTCCTAATTTGTTCCTCAAACAAGAATGAAATAGTTTTCACTTAAACTGAAAAACATTCCTCAGATGTATTAAGCCTATAGCATTACAAAAATTAAGTTGTTGGTAGGTCAACACTAATATTTAATCCATGTCTTATGTTTATAGGTTGGTAGGTGATGTATTGCTTGGTACTGGTTTCCTTTCGTACTCCGGTCCATTCAATCAGGAGTTTAGAAATCTCCTCATCAGGAATTGGAAGAGAGAGATGGCTTCCAACAAGATCCCGTACAGCGATGTAAGTATCAACACACCGTCAATGGCGCATTCCATGAATATTTGTTACAAGCTACTGAAATCCTTGCATCTGATTGGCTCAGAGCATAGTAGTTAATAAAAACACAATATCTGTTTAATGCAATGCTGCCTCAGTGTTTTTGTATTGATTTTAACTTAGAAACTTGTTTTCAACTAATCAAACATAATGATTTCTGGAGCTTATGACGGCTTATAATAACACTGATCTTTGTAAACTATCCTAAAAGTTTACCCCATTTCTGAGAATTCCCTTACCACTTTTTAATCCCACAATATCATGAATGTTCATGGGATATTGTGGAATGAATGAGTTCAGATCATAGAGTAGGCCTATAATTCCTACCATTTTGAATGGTGAAAAGGTAATCAAGGTACAAAACAGGTAGGCCTTCGTAAACTCTAAAGTGGTGACGTCAGATTTACATGTACATGGCCTGTGTTGTAAAAAAATGGCTATTGACATGGTTGTGAATAACAGATATGTTTTGCCCCTGAATAGAAAATTTCTCTATTGTCGTTTTGGGGAGTACTGCAAAGTATGTACTGTACGTCTGACCCCCCTGTATATTTATGGAACCTTACTGAAATTATTAATCTTATGGGGTTTCTTTAGTTCACATGAGGAGTTGCCATGCTCTCAAATTAGCATGACTTGAGAAATTCACAAAGTGAAGTAACTACGGAGATAAATGGTGGTCATATGCACAGAAGGGTTGATAACTTTTTTCTTTTTTCATTTCCTCGGGGTAACCCTGTCAGTTAACTAAGCACTGTTATACTTGGGGGCCCTGAGAAAAAAGAGACAAAAAATACATACATATAAGAGTTATATGGAGTTGCCCATCGCATTGTTTCCTTATTGCTGTTGTATATCTTTCATTGTTTGATTTATGATTTTGTGTTTGTAGGAGCTGAACCTGACAGCTCTTCTGGTTGATTCTACCACCATTGGAGAATGGAACCTTCAAGGCCTCCCCAACGACGAGCTCTCTATCCAGAACGGTATCATCGTCACCAAGGCATCAAGGTTCCCACTCCTGATTGATCCGCAAGGTCAGGGCAAGGCATGGATCAGGGAGAAAGAGAAGAGCAATGAACTACAGGTCAGTTTATACATCAGTCTGCCTGTCTGTCTGTTTTTCGGTGTTCTGTCTGTCTGTCATTCTGTTTCCCTGTCTATCGGTCTTATTTATTCATCAGATTTTTTTTGTTAAGGGTATATGTATCTGTCAGACCCTGATAGAGGCAACCTTCCTGAAATATTTTTTTTTTCTCTTTCCTACATGAAGTTCATGTGTAAGGGTGTAATGCTTTCCAAATAATCATGGCTTCAGCAGTTTATGAAGTTAATGGAGAAAAGTGGAGGTTGGATATACAAAAATGATGATTATTGTTTAGAAACTGCCCAAGTGTGACTTTGTTATTGATGTGAATCATACTTATGATGATGATTATATTACATCACCTTTATATACTGCTTTTTAAAAATGATATAACATGTTCTGTATCTGCATCATCCTCTGAATCTAGATGACCTCTCTGAATCACAAGTACTTCAGAACTCATCTTGAGGATTCCCTGTCTCTTGGACGTCCACTCCTCATCGAGGATGTAGGTGAGGAGCTGGATCCTGCCCTGGACAACGTCCTGGAGAAGAACTTCATCAAATCTGGTTCCACTTACAAGGTCAGAACTCTCTCTCTCAACTGCATAGTGACTGTATGCAGTAGGCATTCGATTATATATGATTTGTGAAGAAATATTGAATAACTTTGAGACTTTCTTTGAAAAAAAAGAAGAAAATAGTTGATAGGGGAAAAGTATAAGTAAATTTCCTGAATGTTAAGCACAGTTAGAATAGATGACACGACATGCTCCTGCGACATTTGCTCCAGTGTTTAATATCTCTTAGGGCGTATGGTTAGACTTAGGATTGTAATAGAGTTTTTAGTTCATAATAATGTCAAGACCGGAATTAAGGTTTATTTAGCTTTGTAGGTTAGGTTTTTACTTGCAGACTTTCCATTAGAGCAATTGTCGCCGTAGCAAATGTCATGGAACCTTAGATTTATCACAGGTCTGCATTGTGATATATAGATTGAAAATTAATTCCCCATCAGGTGAAAGTTGGAGACAAGGAATGCGATGTCGATAGTAAATTCATCATGTACATTACCACCAAGCTCGCCAACCCAGCCTACACCCCCGAGATCAGCGCAAGGACATCTATCATCGATTTCACTGTCACCATGAAGGGTCTTGAAGATCAGCTTCTTGGTATCGTCATCCTCACTGAGAAACAGGTAAAACATTCATCCACTAATATACAAGTAATCAATATTGGTAAAGATGATGGACAAACTTGTCATTATTATTAGTAATGTTTATACATGTACATGTACTAATACATTTTTGAGGCAGACTAGATGAAGCTATCTTTCCAAACTTTAGCAGAGGAAATATAGGGTATGCTAAATCAAATGAGTTCGTCTGCCAATAGGAGACTTTCATATAGCTATCATTAAACACTCTACAAAGGTCTCCACCATGTAAATCCTGTTGTCTAAATCTAGCCTAATGCTACACTGAAATATTTAAGAAGCTTCATAGGAGCTACTATTCTTGCTCACACCACTAAAATCCCTCCACTATTCCAGTTCTGACCCACCCAAAACCCATCTTCATCTTTTTTTCAGGAACTTGAGGCCGAACGCACCAAGCTGATGGAGGAGGTCACCGCTAACAAGCGTAAGATGCAGGAGCTTGAGGATAACCTTCTCTACCGTCTGACAAGTACCGAAGGTTCCCTGGTGGAGGATGAGAGTCTCATCGAGGTGCTCAGGGTTACCAAGATCACCGCAGAGGAAGTCAGTGAGAAGCTGACCATCGCTGCCGAGACCGAGCTCCGCATCAACACTGCTCGTGAAGAGTTCCGACCCGGTAAGTTAGCGTTACTGTTCGATGTGTCTATTTTCAGCTTTGATAAGAAATTGATGAACATCAAACAGAGCAAAAGCACACTTTCATGCTTGCGCTATTTTTTTTTTTAATTCAAAGGCCTTTAACCTAAAGTCCAGCTATTGATCATATGCTTGATTGTTTGTAATGATCAATGTCCATGTAATGCCCGAAGATCAAGGGCTGAGATATGTATGTTTGGTCCAAGGATTCCCCCCAAAATTATATCTACTATGTTTGTTTCTTGTCTATGTCTTTCTTGTCCATGTGCATATACATGTATATGGTGCAGATTAGAACTTGAAACTAATAGAACATTTCAGTTTGATATAAAAGCAAACTCTGTTCTATGGGTCTCCTGACCCTCTTGAGTGGCGCCCCAAATATCTCGGATAGTTTTGTTTTTCAATCGCAGTCCTTGGATAAAATTTGTACAGAAAATTGTCTGTGAATTACTTCTGATGTTTTTGTCTTCTCTAGTTACAACCTTTGAATATGCTCTTTACATTTAACCTCCTGCAAACCATTTTCTTCATTCTGCAACTAGGATTATGTTTAACTGGCTCTTCGGTTGCAACCATTTGATATACCCTGGCTTCGGGTTTAACTGCATCAAAATAATCTGTTTTTTTGTTTTTCTTTCAGTTGCGACCCGTGGTAGTACCCTATACTTCTTGATCACCGAGATGAGTATGGTTAATGTCATGTATCAGACGTCTCTGAAACAGTTCCTTGGACTCTTTGATCTCTCCATGGCCAGGTATGAACCCTAGTCTACTCTCACTTCTAATCTAATTGACGGATTATAGTTTTGATAGCATACATGGGGGCTGCTTCATAAGGCTGTTCGGTTCCTAAGTTATGCATGTCTCTTTAAACAACTGGGGGGTGTTTCACAAAGATTTCAGTATGACTTAGGTCGCACTTAAATGCTGACACGTACATGATATGCAAGGCGCGATCTTATTGATAGATATGCAGTAGTGCGCTTCCTCATGACACAATCTAACCAATACGGTCAAGCTTTTCATACCGTATGCAACTTGGTACTTAATGCGACTCCAAGTCATACTTAAATATTTGTGAAACATCCCCATGGTGACCCATATGCTAAATGATATATCGTATTCAACTGACTTAAGCACCTAAGAACAAGTTTCAGTCATGTTTAATTTTGTGTGTTACTTTAAGAACAGCTTGATGAAAAACCAATTAGCAGTGCTATTATAAACATTAATGTTTATAATTAAAGGCCCCCACTCCCCATATTGAGGGCTGGACGTGAATAGTTCATGGAATCGCCCTAAAGCTAGTAAACTTGCATATGTTATCATCGCTCTGACCTTTTTGTATATGACAGGTCCCAGAAGAGTCCAATCACTGCCAAGCGTATCGCTAACATCATTGACTTCATGACGTATGAGGTCTTCAAGTACACAGCCCGCGGTCTCTACGAGAATCACAAGTTCCTCTTCACACTGCTCCTAACCTTGAAGATTGACATGCAGCTTGGCAAGGTCAAACACGATGAGTTCCAGACTTTCATCAAGGGTGAGTATCAATCATGGGAGTGTCTCACTTAGCCATTTGTTATAAGCTACCAAATCCTTTCGTCTGATTGGTCGAGAGCAAAATTTTTAATGAAAGTCTTTAACAAAATGCATTATGAAAATTTGCTTGGTGAGGAGGTTGATGTCTTGAGTCCAGACTTTCATCAAGAGTGTCTGTTAATCATGAAAGTGTTTTATCGAGCCATTTGTTATAAGCTACTGAAATCTTTTTATCTTATTATTTTATCTTATCTACCTCAGAACAATAGTTCAATGGAATTAATTGATAAAATGTTTCAAGTGTTTCTTGAAGGTTTAATCACTCACTGAAGAAGAGCACTTCATTCAGGGACTTGCGAGTTTCATTGAACAACTTTTCTAAATATAAACTCTCTGGAAAAGCATTATGTAAATCCATCTTTTATATTCATTAATCTGCCGTTGATAATGTGGTTAGAGTTCCTTGAAGATTCACCCATGTGAAGAAAGTAAACTATTCATTTCTTTTGCCAATCAAACTTGATAGGTGGAGCCGCTTTGGATCTCAACACAGTGGATGCCAAGCCCAAGAAGTGGATCCTGGACACCACCTGGCTTAATCTTGTCCAGCTCAGCAAGCTCCCTCAGTTTACCCAGCTGTTGGGACAGGTCAGTCGCAACGACAAGGCCTGGAAGAACTGGTTTGATGAAGACGCTCCGGAGGAAGCCACCATACCCGATGGCTACTCCACATCTTTGGACGTCTACAGGAAGCTGCTCTTGGTGAGGTCCTGGTGTCCAGACAGAGCCATCCCTCAGGCTAGGAAGTACATCGCTGATTCTATCGGTGTCAGGGTAAGCTGAAGTCCTTAATACTTTGTTTTCACTGTGCAAGTGGGGGGGAATTTCATAAAGCTTTCTTCTAGTAAATGATATTCACCATTAGTGTTCGTTGGTGATTATTTATTGCATAAAGAAGGTTCACCAGTCGCTCTTAAGTTATGAACATCTTTATGAAACGGCCCCCTGGTCTCTTTTGAAATACTATTACTGTTTAGTGGCCAACATGTATATCTAGTTTCAAATTTTGATGTGCTTTATAACTGCAAGGAAAAGACTCTATATCAAATACTCAATGGATTGCATTTGATCGGATATATTGGATGAAATCAAGATCAGTATTAACATTTTTGTGTTGATATTTAACCAATTTCAGTTTAAGTCAAACAATCATCAATTAAAGTTGAATTAATATTTTTGATGTTTAACACCCTGAAGCAAACTAATTTATTCTCTTGACCATAATCTACACCTGTATGTCCTTTATGTCAATAAGCCATTTTGCGGTCCCAAGATCTTTATCTCCGGCAAAATTAGCTGCCAAATTTTGATGCTTGCCGGTGTATTTGCTTTACTTACAGTGCAATTGTTACTTAACTAGATCATGCTCTCCAATGATTGCTAACTGTTGTTGTTTCTATCGTAAATATTTGTTTGTTGTTGACAGTATGCTGAGGGTGTTATCTTGAACCTTGAGACAATGTGGGAAGAGAGCGAGAAAAAGGTTCCTCTGATCTGTTTCCTGTCTATGGGATCAGATCCTACAGCTTCCATTGAATCTCTGGCTAAGAAGATGAACCTACGTAAGTAATTTCTTGTCCTTGTGTCCCCCGGATTCAGAATTTACTATTTACTAACAACTACAATGCCGCCATTATTTTCAAGCTTAGTCGCTCACGATGGCGGTCTCCTGCATTCGCTTGAACTATGATATTTTCTTTCAAGTGAAAAATGCATCTTGTTAATATCTATTTTTCATTGCTTATATCATGACTATTGTATTATTGTTTTGTGAAATATGTACTACCTTAAGTCTGTATATGTTACATGTATGTTGCATAATCATCATGAATGCAGAAATGAAATAAAATAAAATCAAGCGAACAAATTCATGAAATGTACACTGCAACTATATACAGTAACCTGGTACTTGAGTATGAATATGGAAGATTTTTTTTAATGGAGTTGCTTATCTTGCCCTTATTGCGTCCTCATGTTTGAATAACCCTTTGAGGATTATTACTAGTCTACAGGCACAGACCCTGATTAAAACTTTGATCAACAAGTGGGTCTTTACATAAAAACTAGCACATATAAAACATGCCTTTTCAATCCTTGAGCGAGAGGGACTTCAGTACGTTGTAGGTTTTGTGTTCAGACAGTTTGATGGATAACGTCTTTTTCATCTCACCTTTCAGGTTGCCGTGCTATCAGCATGGGTCAAGGCCAAGAGGTCCATGCCAGACGTCTTCTGAGTTCCTTCCAGGCAGAGGGCGGTTGGGTGCTCCTACAGAACTGCCATCTTGGTCTAGGATTCATGGATGAACTCCTTGAAACCGTAAGATATCTACCATTCCTTTGAATTGATCTTTAAGTATTTCTGCAGATATTAATTTCAGTCTTAACTTTAAAAGTTGGACTTTTCTAAACTGTGCTTCTATTATTTCGCAGTTTTGTAAATTCTGGGAAGAACAGTAGTGGTTCATTCCTTGATATCATGATGATCTGTAGTATTTGCTAATTCTCTAATTGTGTATGTATTTTTATATGACTACAGTGGACCATTAAAGATAAATGCCAGTTATGGTAACGATCTCAAAATGACTTTTTACAGAATCCAATATAATGACCACCCAAGTGTCTGTTTGTATGAATAAAAAATATGTGCCAAAGGATTCTGGAAGAAATTAAGCAATTGCTGAGAAATAAGCAAAATAAGCGCGGATTCGGTCACTTCTGTCAGGGTCTTTATTCCAGCAATAATAATATACTTTCTCATGTGTGCCTATCTGTGTTGGCGATCTTCAGTGTGATCGTTTTTCAGCTTAGATTTTATGATTTCAAAAAGTTCAGTTTATGTATCCGTACCAGATCCGTACCCACGATGATAAAGTAATACTTAACATTGGTTTTACAGACTTTCTCACGAGATCAGTGTTTACTGCAACCACTTTCATTTAGCTTTGAGGCACACGATGATAGCTTCCATATAAATGTATGAATCACCACAATGATTCTTTCTAAGCTCTTGACAGTATTTAGTTTCCAGCTATTGTTATTCCTCAGAAGGATATAACGGATGTGACTATGACTGAGCTATGTCATTTTAGTTTCTATTTAGCCCCTGAAATGCCTAAAAGAGTCCTCAAAAATAAAGAGAAATAACCACTGGAAATCCCCATTCACAGCATCGTTAAAGCTTTTCAAAAGTTGCAGATTTAGGCAGTAGGTTTTGAAAAGTAGCCCAATCGCTAATATAGCTATTTTGGGATCATATAGGTGTTGAGCTATTGCTTATCTTTGTAATCTTTCTTGTATTTTGTAGGTGACAACCACTGAGCCATGTCACGATAGCTTCCGTCTATGGATCACCACTGAGGTTCATCCCAAGTTCCCTATCAACCTCCTTCAGTCTGGTATCAAGTTCACCAATGAACCTCCTCAAGGAATCAAGGCTGGTCTCAAGAGAACCTATGCTGGTGTCAGTCAGGTAAGGAACAGTTCCTTCCATATAAATCATTTGACACCGAGTTTATGGCTTCTATATCTCTTTGTATCATTTGAGTATTAAAAATCTTTTCTTGCTTAGATATCAATTTGTCTTTTGTGTTTGTGTTGTTAGAAACAATTTGGAATCTGAACTAGATTGGAACTTCAAAAATGAAATAGTACATTGATTTTCGGTTAATCAAATGCATGTATTAGGGACTTACCCTTGCTTCTTTGATTTTAATGAAACTTTTTCTGCAATCGACCCAGTAAGTAAACAATATCCAGATAGACATGTACATGTAATTAGCACTTCAAGCACCTGAAAGGGTAGATAACAATTTCTTCATAAAATGCATTATTATTATTATACATCTGCTTGCATGTCTAATCATTTGCTGATATACTGTGCACAGGAGCAACTTGAGATCTCCAACCTACCCCAATGGAAACCAGTGCTCTATGGTGTTGCCTTCCTGCATACAACGGTGCAGGAGAGACGTAAGTTTGGTCCTCTAGGTTGGAACATCCCCTATGAGTTCAACCAAGCTGACTTCACAGCCAGTGTGCAGTTCGTCAACAACCATCTTGATGATCTGGATCCCAAGAAGGTAAATAACATAGAGTTCTATCACCTTCTATAGATAGACCATGGCATATAAAGACAATCCTATTTGGTATACTTCAAAAGAAGCCTTGAAATTTGGAACATTTTATCATTTTCCATGCTACATGTATAATGTGAACCAAAGTGTGATTCTACCCTGAACGTGTTAAATTGACATTGTTTGATTCAATAAAGAAGTTCTTTACTGTCAAATCTGCCAAAAATTAGATATTGTATTTATGGTATATCATGAGGTCCAATAGAAAATAGTGAAATAGTGACATCTTCAGATATATCATTTGCATATTACTTTTTCAAAATGTCAATAAAAATTTTGGACTTGCTCCTTAATCGGTTTTCATTCTTGGTGTCTGCATTGAAATCATTTTGATCCTTTCTTAGTGAAATTTAAATGTGCATTTTTTGAGCTATATCAAAACCTAAATAGAAACAACTGAAAGGAATACTTCCTGAAAAAAAAAACAGATTCAGTAGAATGCTATGTCTTGACTTCTTTTCTCACAAGTTTAAAATTTCTTGTAGTGCAGTTCAGCATGCCTGCTCTCTGGGGGAAACATTTTTGGAGATTCTATTCTTTTGAGAAATTGAATGCTCTAATATTTAATTACAAACCCCTATCTGATACACAAAACTCTTTTGTATCGATAGGGTATCTCCTGGAACACGGTACGCTACATGTTTGGTGAGGTGCAGTATGGAGGCCGTGTGACTGATGATTACGACAAACGTCTTCTCAACACCTACTGCAAAGTATGGTTCTCTGAGGACATGTTCAGTGATAAGTTCAAGTTCTATACTGGTGAGTTTTATGCCCAGTCGACCTGACTGATCTGGTAAACCCCTCCTTAACCCAATGAAAGACAACTTTAGATTATTGTTCATATATTTTCCTTTTAAAATAAGGTCTGTTTTAGTGACCACCTGTTTAAAAAAACTAATTGTTCATGAAGACTACATATTCTAATTTTTCATTCAATCATGCTGTCAAGAACATTTAATGAAGAACCTACTGATGGTTATCTCATTAGATTAGATTAATGAATGAATGAATAAGTCTTTTAACTATTCTACATGTTTCACCATCCATAATGACATATCTTGTATCACATATGATCGCTTTACTTTTTTGTGCTACCAATCTATACTTTGTGGACATACAGTCTGCTCTCTGGTCATAGTGCTGCCCTCCAGAGCTCCAGACCAGAGTCTCTCTGCATGACAATATTGCTTTTACTTTCGGTCATTCAGTTTCATAGCAAAGCCTATGCATTGTTTCAAAGTATTAACTGCTGTACAAAAGCAGAATATTATCATCATTTGATTTAATTGTTTTGTAATTTATCTATGTTACCAGGTTACACCATCCCTAAGTGCCGTACCGTAGAGGAATACCGTACTGCCATCGATAGTCTGCCGTTGACTGATTCACCTGAGGCATTTGGACTTCATCCTAATGCTGACATCACCTTCTCTACCAACATGGCTACTGAGGTAAGCATTACCATGATTGAAATCAGTATTTTCTTTTGTAACCAACCTTTGCCCCACTTGATTGAGATGGATGATATATCAACAATACGGAATAATTACCAGATAAGAAATTACAATGTGAATAAGGAAATGGCCGAACCAAATTTTTTCTTATGAGACAAAACGTGACCAAATTTTCTTTGGTCAGTCATTCAATTGGGAAGTTAGCATTGAATTTACATTAGAACACATCTCATTAATATTCCGTAAAGGTTGGCAACTCTGCATCAAGCTGTTCGTAAGCCAAGAACAATGGGTGATCCTTTCTTGTGGTATTGAATTTTTTCACCAAATTTCATTGATGTTGATTTTGCACCTTAAGAGAGGATCACCAGTCATTTGTAAAGTTGTGTGTGCCGGGAACGTTTCATTAAGCTGTTTATAAGTTAGTGACTTTAAGAACGACTGGTGATCCTTTCTTGTGGTATACGATATTCGCTATCAAATGTTCGTTGGTGATTATTTAGCATGTAAGAAAGGTTCACCAGTCGTTCTTAAAGTACGAACAGCTTTATGAAACACCCATCTGTACTTACAAACTACACTATGAAACACCTAGCAGGTGGGGTAAATGGGTCCCATAATCTCTTGAAATACTTGCATGCTGTAATAGGCAGCCTTCTTTCTTTGGGATAATAAGCAGTATTCATTAGAGAAGTAACATCCATTGTTTTTCTTTGCTTGATGACCAGGTTCTGGAGACCATTCTGAACATCCAGCCCAAGGACAGTGGCGGTGGGGGAGGAGAGACGCGTGAAGCAACCGTCTACAAGATCTGCGATGACATGTTGTCCAAGCTACCGGACGACTTCATTCCTCATGAGGTAATGTTACTGCACAAGACTTAAGGGCCCACAACACAAAGCTTAGCGATCGATTGTACTAATTGATCTGTACACTTGACTGCACACAATGATCATTGTAATCCAGAGCAAATATCATCCCTATAAAATACAATCAAGCATTGCGTTAATGAGGCCCAGTTCTTTTTTCATAGGGGAAGGCCAGTGTATCACCAAGAAATTCACTGAGAAGTGTTGGAGGAAACAAAACTGATAGTGAGGGAGCCCAATATTGTTGAGGCAGGCCTAGTACTTTTCCAAGCTGGCTGCAGGATTGATGTGAAAATCTAATTCTGATATTAAAACATAAAAGATTGCATCAGTAATCACTAGTAGTGATTGTGCCAAATGTTTATTATTGTTTTCTTTCAATACAATGCATGGTGGATTCATGAAGATAATTAGCACTATTCAGTTAAGAAGTTTTTCTTTGATTGATGACCAGGTGTAAATATAAGCTATATTACATGAACAAGGAAATAACATAGACCCTGTGTTTGAGGTTGAGGAATATCCAAATGTCAGTAGTTTTTGGAATACTTTTTAATCTCAAATAGCTCTCATTGTTGGTTGGCACAGTGATGCCGATTATAGCGTATGCAACATTTTGATGTCAATCTGTCCTGTATCCCTTGTTATTAATCCGTTTCATCCTTCCGTCACCCTCCAGGTCAAAGCCCGCCTCCAGAAGATGGGCCACCTCCAGCCCCTGAACATCTTCCTGCGACAGGAGATAGATCGCATGCAGCGTGTCATCTCGACGGTGCGCATCACCCTCCAGGATCTCAAGCTAGCCATCGATGGTACCATCATCATGAGTGAGAACCTGAGGGACGCCCTGGACAATATGTTTGATGCTAGGGTACCAGGCTCTTGGAAGAAGGTAAGTCAAGGCATTTTTTCATTCGGTCCAATTGCAGATGGTCCAAGACCATCATGGCTAAACCCACTTGGTCGACCATCAGGAGTGCTTCCTTGGTTGATATTATCTACATAGTCTACATACAGATTGTCTAATTCTTAGATCGACTAATCATGGCTAAAGCCATTCGTTCAACTATCATTTCTTTCCAATTACCTTTCGGTCGACACTGAACTTGGTCTATTCCCCTCTAAGTCTTAATTATCAATGAGTTTTATACCCAGTTGTTTTAATTTCAAATTCGGCTGTTTAATAACTTGCACTTTGTCAAATGGATCCAGTTAATAATAGGGTAATTTCCACCTTGAATTAATGACTGAAAGGTTATTACAGTTCAGTATTGAAATGTAAAAGAACTGTACATCATCATCAGCCGTTGATGAAGTCTTGTATCCATCACTTTAACGTTTTGTTTCTCTCTGTCAGATCTCTTGGGATTCTATGACGTTGGGTTTCTGGTTCACCGAGCTGATTGATCGTCATGCTCAGTTCCATGCTTGGTGTTTTGATGGACGTCCGAATGTCTTCTGGATGACTGGTTTCTTCAATCCACAGGTAATACCTTCATCATGTCTTGTACAAATAATTCTTTTTCAACATGTCATGTTTAAAATGCACTGAATGATATTATCTCAAAATGAGGAAATGCTTTTGGCTGTCTCTTATTCATAGAACATTGAAAAATACTTATTTATTTATGCATCTTTAATGCAGAAATACAGTCCCCCAAATTTTATTGTGCATCTTTTTAGTTCTTTAATGTAAAAATGTAAAGAAATTATCAGTGAACACATTGGTTTCATCGTTAAATTCTGCGCAACTAGATATTTTCATGATACATCTTCAGAGGAAAGGTTTCATACCAAATCAAAAATATAGCATACACAGTGAACCAAAATGAACCAAAGTGGACAAAATGTACGGCTTTGTATTTGTTTCATGTACAAAACGGCGAGTTGAGCTATGTGTGGCATCTTTGTTGATTTTTTTTTAAATCGATGTATGTTTTGTTATGTCTTTCTGTCATAGGGTTTCTTGACTGCTATGAGACAGGAGATCACCCGAGCTCACAAGGGATGGGCTCTTGATAGCGTGGTCCTTCACAATGACATGACAAGATATCTCAAGGAAGATATCTCATCCCCACCAGCTGAAGGTATGTTATGTGATGATGATGGTTGTGATGATGGTGATGGTGGTGATGATGATGGTGATGGTGATGATGATGGTGATGGTGGTGATGATGATGGTGTTGATGATGGTGATGATGATGGTGGTGATGATGATGGTGATGATGATGATGATGGTGATGGTGATGATGATGGTGATGGTGTTGATGATGGTGATGATGATGGTGATGATAATGGTGATGGTAGTGATGATGATGGTGATGATGGTGCTGGTGATGATGGTGGTGATGGTGGTGATGATGGTGGTGATGGTGGTGATGATGGTGATGATGATGGTGATGGTGGTGATGATGATGGTGATGGTGGTGATGATGGTGATGGTTGTGATGATAATGATGATGATGGTTGTGATGATGATTGTGATGGTGATGATGGTGGTGATGGTGATGATGATGGTGATGATGATGGTGATGGTTGTGATGATAATGATGATGATGGTTGTGATGATGATTGTGATGATGATGATGATGGTGGTGATGATGATGATGATGGTGATGATGATGATGATGATGGTGTTGATGATGGTGATGATGATGGTGATGGTGGTGATGATGATGGTGGTGATGGTGGTGATGATGATGTTGATGATTGTGATGATGATAAATTTATGATTTCTTTTTACACTCTGCTTGCGACAACATTATACACTTGTCAAGAAAATTTTTTCAAGCACTAAATTATTGGCTTCCTCCATTTTCACATCCATTTAATTGGCTTCTAATGATTCAACTTCAAGCATCTTTATCCAACGTCATGCGTATGGGACTAATAGAGTTCTTATTTAAAGCCATGGCTATAATATCCAAAACCTGTGCACTATACAATTACTATTTCAAAAAGTATTAATTTGATTAATGACCTTGATATCAATCTTCTTCGTCTGCAGGTGTATACATCCACGGACTGTTCCTTGACGGTGCTGGATGGGACAGACGTAACTGCAAACTGATCGAGCCCCCTCCCAAGGTCCTCTTCACCCCCCTCCCGGTCTGCCACGTCTACGCCATCAACACCCTCGGGGGCAAGGACCCCAGGCTCTACGAGTGCCCCGTCTACAAGAAACCCAGACGTACCGACCTCACCTACATCTTCCCGCTGTACCTGAAGACCGTGCAGCACCCTGATCATTGGATCCTGAGGGGTGTGGCCCTGCTCTGTGATACCAAGTAGACAGGGGTCAAAGGTCATGAGGGGTTAAAGGTTATTGAAGGGTCAACATCAGATGGATGTATAAAGCTTCTCAATGTGCTGTGCACGTTATTGGAGTTGACATACAGTTATGGATATTTCGAGTTATACATAAAGTTTGATTTCTGTAATGACTTAATGCTCAAACTAGAAATGATAAGATTTGTGAGTATAACAAAAAAAAATGAAAAAAAAATCAGACATTTAACCAGAATTCAATCTGAGAGTGATTGCATAGCAATAACAGAATTAAATATAGTACTGTCATTATTTTCCCGGTTTTTAATCCAGGTCCACTGGCTCATTGTTACTGTTACACTTTACACAAAATGGCGAATGCGTGAAACTTTTCAGACTTTTCAAATCTCATTTCATACAAGTATTCAGCTTTTTTAAATTGTACAGGGTACAGCTTATGTTTTGTTCTCCATTTTGTGAAGTGCCATATTTAGATTACAATCTTTCACTTTTAAACATGATATGAACTGAATGACAAAGAGGATTCATAATATCTTGCTATAGTATATTTTATTGGATCATATATGGGATATATGGGCGATTTTACAAGTATGGGTTATTTTTTATTAACAAGTTAATAAATGTTCACATATATTTACAATGTACAATTGGTATAGTCCATTGCTATGACCTACATAACATTTCATCATACTATTATCACCATTACTTCTCACACTGCATTTTAAAGAATTAAATTTCTATTTACAGTAAGAAGTCTATGTTTTTCCTTAACTGAAATAAGAAACCATTCCCAGTTTCTTTCATGATATGAATACATTGCAGCTGACAAGGCTATTCAAATAAACTAGATCTGGGGCCCGAAACACAAAGCTTAGCAATGATCGTAGAACCTTTTTCTATGATTGATTCCATTGACTACAATGTACAACCAATTGTGAAAATCAAGCGTATGATCGATCAATCGCTAACCTTTGTGTCACGGGACCCTGATGACATTTAAGTTATCAGCAATAATCAATTTATTTGACAATGATTGTACTTTGCAAGGCGATAATCCATCAGCAATTCAACATCACAATGCTTTCTAACTTCTACTATATATTACATTTATATACATGCTGTATATTGTGCCTTGGTTGAAACACATGTATTATGTACTACTTTATTTTACAGCAGTTTGATATATCGTTTGCAGATAATCTGGTATGCAGTGATGCATAAACACGTGTTTGGATACGAGTCTGATATTCGGAGTGATGTTGCACTGTTTATCCACTTTGAAGACGGTTCCATACTTCATATTTTAATCATTTGAGAGAGTTTCCTCCGTGTCATGAGTTCCAATTCATGGGAGGCTTGGTGTTCATTGAATGAATTTGGAGAATTTATTTGAAAAGAATTTAGCTCGCAATACTTTTGAAAGCCTACCTTGTCAAGCTATTGAAATATGAAAAATACGTGTTACCAGTTTACAACCGAAATTCCTGTTTATCCCATGGCATTTCTTTGATGACATGCATGGCTTGAAATAAACATACTCATCGGGAATGTAATACTAAGACACTTAAATCTAAATCTGCTAAATCGGTGTCAGTATGCTGTGCTTGAAAGTCAGCATCACATGAGCTCATGCATGCTTCATACGTGCATAAGTCAGAATATGATGTCAATATCACAGGTGCTATAACCAATTTAAACGATTCCGTCCAGTCTTTCTACTCATTCTGCTTCCATGATACTCATAAAAAATGTTTATTCCGTCCAATGTTGATATCAGCTTGCAGTGTGTGAGAATTTGACAAGATCGATGATAGCTTCAAAAGTATGACATGATGATTATAACTGTATAAATATGACATTTGTAGAAGTATGAATTGAATGTGAAACTATCTGAACCACCTTGAGCCAATGACTGTTATATTCCGTCCTTATGAAAAGAGAATACTTGTGAATATATGTGATAAATAACCAAACTGGGAAGTGTTTCACAGAACAAAAAGTCACTGAGTTTCAATGACTAATTTGCTCTGAGCCAACCAGAGGCAAGGATTTGGGTAGCTTATAACAGTAGTGAAAATCACTATGTATTTCATGAAACGCTCCCCTAATATTTAATGATAATAATAATAATACATAAGATTTATATAGCGCACTTTCCATCTTGATTACATGCTCAAGGCGCTTCAGAGCAGAACAACAAAAACTATTTACATATACATGTAATACATGTCTGAACAATAAGTCAATGTCTATAAAAAAAAACACTTTTATACAGGTATGTTTTCAGGTTGCCCTTGAAGGTGGTCACTGAAGTCTGGGTTTTCAAACTGTGTGGGAGAGAATTCCACAGGCTAGGTCCTGCAAATTTACCGCAAATGTGCCTCTCCAAATCTTATCAAAGAAGCCATAGTATTCACCTTTCATGTACTTAATATCTTGCAGTCTATAATTTTCTTTTTGGTTTGTGTCGGACATCAATTATTCAGACATATTTATCAAAATGTTTAAGTGTGATTTCAATTTATTTACACAATTGTGGTATTCAAGAAACCTTGAGACAAAAGCTTATTTATATTCATATTTATCTGCTCTGCACCAAATATTGCCGCATCATAATGCTATGTGTACATGTTTTCTATATTGTGCTTGCTTGAATCTAATAAATGAGTGAAATATAATTGCTGTCTGAATATCAATTTCATTCATATTTTGCTTGTTAGTGGGAAGGTTGTGTGCTGACTACGTAATTTTGATTAGGATATTTTTTTAAGTTTACATATTGGTGTGATTGTTCTGAGAGAATTTGTTTTCAGCACAGAATGCTGACCCACATGTTGAGCTTTAAATAGGAATGATAACGATGAAAATGGCAATTACAAAATTGTATCCCTGTCTGCTAATTTGATCTTTCCAAAATAGCATAACTCCACATGAATATTGTAACTCTCCCTCAATAAATACAAGTAAGGTTTTGATCAATGAGCCTTGTAAGGTTTTAACCCAGCATGTGTTATACATCTATAAGTAGAAAGGAAAACATTACCGCTCTAGACGAATGAGTGTATCATGTTACAAAAAGTGTAGAGAGAAAATGGAAGAAAGAACAAAAGAATTTGTTTTTATAATCATATATTATATGAAAAAAAAAACGAACATAGGATTTGTATAGTGCACGGATCCACCTTATTTGGGGCTCAAGGCGCTCCTACATTACCCAGGCTATGCTAGTGTACCAGTTCCAATGTTCACAGCTTTGTTTGAGGAATTACTTACCGGTGGTACCCATTTACCTCACCTGGGTTAAGTGCAGCACAATATGGGAAAATTTCTTGCTGAAGGAAAACTTGCTGTGGCTGGGAATTGAACCCACGTCCCTCATATTGAAAGATGAGAGTCAGTCACTAGACCACGACGCCCCACATAGCATTATTATTCAACAATAATATGTTAAATTTTAGGTCCCTTCCCCCATACCATATCTGAGGGTGTTTTTGAAGTCAATTAAAGTATGAAACATACTAAATTTTACTTGATAATACATAATTCATCTATATGTACATGTAGGTTAACAATGATATAGAAATGTGAACATTGATATTTTAGATTATATCGACTAAACAACATTTAACTTTTTGTTGGGGGGGGAAGTCCAATTTTTATGAACATGATAACGATATCTTGAATTTGCAACTTACTAGTAAAGTTTTTGAACATAACAAGATTGGGGTAACATTCACTCCCTCAAATATAAGTATAGCTCCAAAAACCCGGCATAGAATTAATGATTATTTACAGAATTAGGCCTATTAATTTTTAAGGTATAAATTTCCAATATTTCCACCCATTTATATCAGAAAAATATGTAAAGCTCATATTTCATTGGTGGTGACATAATGAGCTTTTCTCAGAGATATTTTCAAATATTCGATTCGGACTCCCGACATAGCATCCAGAACTGTAGAGTGATGACAAGAAGTGTGGCTAGAATACTCAGCATGAAGATGCGATCAAGGATTCGGGCAATCATTTCATAGTCATCATCCGTCTCGGATTCCTTAGAAGAAAAAGTGATACATATGAAATTAGTCCTTTTTTATAAAATGATTTTATCAATTACAGTTTTCCAGCGTTTTGTTTACTATTTGAATGCATTTGCATTACTAGAAAATCAATAGAAAAATCATGGAAATTAATTTAATAATTAACTTCCATGATTTTCTATATTTCTCTATATTTGATGTCAAATTAAGCGACAACTAATATTGAAATTATTGAATCTTCATGATCACTTATCACCAATGGTACTTAAGACCGATGGTACGAGTTCTTAGTTTCTAAAGGAATCTGTACAAAAAAATATCTTATTTACTTTTCAAATATAATTCTCGAGCAATTGGTGATGTATTTCTTTTAACTGCAAATTTCTTCAACGGTAGTTAGACCTGTCTGGCAATCTTACATATGGGTATAAAGCACAAATAAAATGATCTATTAAGGTCAAGTCCACCTCAAAAAAATGTTGATTTGAATCAATAGAGAAAAATCAGACAAGCACAATGCTGAAAATTTCATCAAAATCGGATGTAAAATAAGAAAGTTATGTCATTTCAAAGTTTCGCTTATTTTTAACAAAATAGTTATATGAACGAGCCAGTTACATCCAAATGAGAGAATCGATGATGTCACTATGTCTTTTATTTTTTATTGTTTGAATTATACAATATTTCAATTTTTACGAATTTGACGATTAGGACCTCCTTACCTGAAGCACAAAATGTTAGAATAATGGAATTCCACGTGTTCAGGGAGGGATGAAACTTCATTTCACATGAAAATGACGAGAAAATAAAAATATTTCATAATTCATATATTTTACAAAAGAAATAGTGAGTGAGTGGTGTCATCATCATCAGTTCCTCATTTGCATACCGACCGAGATGTGCATATAACTGTTTTGTGAAATGAAGCGAAACTTTAAAATGCCATAACTTTCTTATTTTACATCCGATTTGTAATGCTTGTTGAATTTTTTTCTCTTCTTATTCAAATCAGGTTTTTGTTGGGGTGGATTTGTCCTTTAGGTTTGCGGTAAATTCATACCTGAGATTGTGGCTGCAGTTCAAATCGAGTCCATTTTGAAGACTGTGTTTTCATCCACGCCAGGCGTGAATTATCGTGATCCTTTGTTGATACTGCCTTCTCTGAAATGAAAATTTCAAACGGAATCGGGTCAAGCTTTGGATAGATTTTGTGACGTCAAGGTTTTATCAATATTGACATGATTAGCGACAGTCGAGGGTAAATAGGTTTGGGTGATCAGAGAGTAATAACCACTTACATTCATAATTGATCGATGAATCGTTTCAATAAATAGTGATATCCACCGAGTAACTTTGATGAAATATAATCCTTTTAAAGTCCATTTCATCAAACGATTTATTACTATTGACAACGTTCTCAATTCACGTCACTTTCTTGCCTTATCATCTTCTAACCATCAATTTAAAAACAGCTCTCAAAAGCTTCAATCGATAAGTAAGCATCGATGGTAACAGCTTATTAACACTCCACTTTTATTTAAACACGGAACTTTACATTATAAAGAAATTCATGTTTTAATCGTATTTCAAATATCATACTTTAAAAAAGTGCGATATTTTATTGATCATGCTGTCTACTTTTTAAATAAAATATTTCAACTACAATGATAGTAACTGGTATTACGGTGAGAGGAATTGGGTCAAGTATCGAAACATGTATATCAATTAAATTCTCCAGTAGCACAGTGGAGGTGCCGTGGACGAGTGGTCTAAGGCGCCTGGCTGTACATTAAAAGTCCAGGGTTCGATCCCCGGCAGCGGATCGGCATTTATTCTACAATGCTCTTTTATCCTGCTTTCAAATAAATGGAAATGCTATGTGCATTATTGGTATTTGTAACTAGGTGTTATCTTGTTTAAAAAAAATAAATAAAAAATAAAAGTCGACAAAGAAAAACTTTGAAACATATAAACAGACGTGTGAAATAAAATACTAGTAAAACATTGGAGATAAAGGGGCAACACAGAATCAATTATATTATTGAAGCATCATAGGATATCAATTTAGTAAAATCGTAAATCCAGGGTATTATGATAGGAAGGAAAAAGACCCAAATAATGAGGTAGAAAGACAATTTTGTCCTTTTTTAAAATTCTGAATTCCTTTTCTTCCTCTTTTTCAATTTTCTCCTCATCCTTTAAATATTTTTTTTCACAAACGAAAGAAATAATGGCTCGGCAGCCCCATGCCTCCAGTAGCACAGCCTCTGACTTAAACATAACTTTAGAAAATTAGGGAACAAAACTTTTATAATAAAGCAATGAAAGGTGTATAAAAATACAAATTTCAGCATTAGAACATCATGGAGACAGAAAGTCAGTATCAACATGATCAATAATTAATTACGTAACTATCGGAATTCTTCTAGATGTCACATCTGATATTTGGAATTTTGCATTTTGGGGCATAACTTGCCTGGATGATCTTTCATCTCCAGATCTTCGACGTTGGTATTGGATAGGGTATTCGAACCCGTAACCTTCTTTTTGGTGCACCCGCCAGAACCGACCAATAACCACGGTTGAAGGCAGTCGAAGAAGATGAATCGGACAACGCCGTTGTTGACGCGTCCTTTCCAATGACTGACGTTGATAACGATAGCCGACATGATGGCAACGGCTATCGTGATGATGAAACAATCGCTCACGTAGGATATGACCGGGGCCGTTTTACCTACAGAATCGGAAATCAATGAAAATTTGGGTCAACAGATTTAGATGTCCAAAATTAAATGGATGATGTTGATAGTTCACCGAACAATAATTGATATGAAACTACATCACCTAAATTTGTCATGGATACCTCTTGACGCGGGAGGAATGAAGATGGACAATTTATTTTATATTTTTTGCTGATTATCGTTAGCGTTAATTTGAGATTGTTTGGCCAATTGATTGATGAGACGATGCAAAAAGCATCCAAAAAATACAAGGGATAGTCGCATCGTGACACTTGGAAATTCTGGCCACATGCGCTACGCCAAAGTACGTGTTGCCAGCCAAATATTTAATCCTAATTATTTGTAATCAAGAATTGGCTTTTATTAATTATACATTGCGTATAAAAAAGTATACATTTTGAAAAAGCCCTGGGAAATAAAAAATATACAACATGTGGGTAATTTTTTCACATACAATCCTGGGTTTGGGTCTCATCTATCCAATGAAAGTAAAAGTTTTGACAGAATGCTACAATTGAGTGAGCACTATCCATTTTTGTAAAGCTCGCAGAAATCTGTTTGCGCAGAAATGGTCGTTTCACGCTGTGTCAAGGGGAAAGCTAGGGCAAAATCAAACTTACCCTCCGAAACATTTCTCAAACATTTCCCTTTTACTTTTGGTCAATTGAAATAAAACGGATACATTCAAGCATTTTGTAATAATTTTGCCACCCAAATTGAAATTTCAACACTTAGTAAGCACAACCTTTACCCTTTTTGTGCCAGCTGGATCTGAGGACATAACTGAATCTGAACAAAAGTATTATCAGACATCTCCAGCATTTTTTTTCACTAGGTTTTTATCATTTAAAGTGGGTTTACATTTCATTTTTCACTTAATACTTGTTTCTCCACACTTTTCCCAAGCTTGAAAATGATTAACAAAATGAAAGTCAAGCCTAAGCAATTTAATGTAATTTACAGCTCAGTGTAAAGCAAAATATCGTCACGATGGCCTCGGTGTGTTGGGGAGTAGAATGAGACGCAATGAACTCTTCGAAGTGTTTTGGGCAAGAAAACAAGTTCAAAAAAGGTAAAAGATATCTTTAAATTAATTTTATAAGCTAAATTCCACGTGTTCTTCATGATAAAGGTCTACTTTTACTCGCATAACTATTTCAAAGTTCTGCGCAAATCATTATTCACTAACTTTTCAAAAGAAAGTGGTGCTCACTCAAGTGGAAATATTTTCGACAGTTTTATCGTCATTTGCTTAAATGGATCTGTTAAAATTTTAAAATGTGAAAAAATCTTCAGGATATTACAAATAAAAAAAAATTACAGGATTTTTTCTAAGTGTAAACTTTTTTTTTTGATATGCACTGTATATGTTTATACATAAAATGTCAGAAATCATTTTGGAAACAAAAGAATTGGCCTACTCCTGTTAAAAAATTAAATCAAAAGGGAAAACGGCTTGCCTCACGCACGTCAGCATGCGCTGTCTAAACGGCCATTTGTTTAAATTCATGGATACATTTTGCGATTATAGGTTAATATATATAAATTTGTACAGTTCTAAATCAATTTTAGGTTGTGAAAGACAATTTAAATTCCTTGTTATCGGTCTCTAGGTATTAGGGGGAAGGCCTTGGAGTGGTTCAAGAGCTACCTTACAGATAGGACTCAGTTTGTATCAATAAATAATCACAATTCATCCAACCTTCCAATTACATGCGGGGTACCACAGGGTAGCTTACTAGGCCCTCTTCTTTTTATCACATACATCAATGACATCCACAAAACTTCAAATTTACTTTCATTTATACTCTTCGCCGATGATTCCACATTTTCTTTTCTCATGATAACATAAACCAACTTATTAGGATTGTTAACTGACTGGATAAAGGCAAATAAACTCTCACTTAACTTACCAAAGACCAATTACATGTTATTTAGCAATAGAGTAAATAGTTTGCCTGGCAATCTCATTTTTGAAAACACTGTCCTTGAAAATGTTTCTGAAACAAAATTCTTGGGTGTACTTATTGATAATAAATTGTCATGGAAACCACACATCGATAATATATGCAAAACAATTTCAAGAAATATTGGAATTATCAACAAGCTCAAATTTTTTCTTCCATCTCGTACACTACTTACACTATATCACACCTTAATATTACCATACATTAATTACGGTATTTTGGCATGGGGTTGTGCAATTCAAACACAATTACATAGGATACTTTTGTTACATACCAGGGCCGTCACCAGCTTTTTTCTAGGGGGGGGGGGGGTGCTTTTTATGAAAATAAAACACAAAAACACAAAAAACAACGTATTAACTCAATTTCATGCAGTTATATAGCCCGACGGCCAGAATGGATATAGAAAGTACATACTGGTCAACATGCGTATTGTTCCTCAATGCAGTTTCGATGTCTTTGTGTCTTTTTTTTTTTTTTTTTTTTTTGTTCTGAAGGGGGGTGCGTTCGCACCCTCCGCACCCCCCTGGCGACGGCCCTGCATACACATGTGTTTCATACACATTTCAGATGTCACACAGATAAATTATTTATTGAAAACAAAATCCTTAAAGTTAATGATATATATCTGTTCCAACTCGGCCAATTTATGTACAAACTAAATAAAGATGATCTCCCCGCAATTTTTTCAATTATGTTCTGCAAAAACTCCTCTGTACACGATTATCCTACAAGACAACGAAACTCTTATCACCTACCTCCAACCCGAACTTTACTTGCAGAAAATTCTTTTGTTTTTTCTGGTCCCGTATATTGGAATTCCTTGCCCAACGCTTTTAAGGAATCCCCAAGCATCACAATTTTTAAACATAACCTTAAAAAGATGCTTATTTGCCAATGCTTTATACAAACAAGTCAATCTACCACATAACCAAAACCATATACAATTTTTTTTCCTCCCAGCTTTCAACTTGCCTGCCGACCTGTTTCCGCACCTACCATGCTCCTCTTTGCACCTCCAATTGTACCTGCACCCCCTCTCTCCCTATATTTGCCTCTCTGTTCTTCCCTCATAATCATAATTATTGTAACCATGTTGTTATTTTTTTATCATTTTTATTATTATTACTATTACATTTATTCTAATTTGGTTCACTCTTTCGTTGTTACCTTCAATATTTTGTATAGCCTCCTCTTAAACTGTCTTCCGTCTCTCCTTAATACTATAGTATTGTAATATACGTATTGAAACTAAGTTACGAGGGCTTGCCTCCCATAAAAGCTTCGCTTTTCTTGGCATGCCCCTCCGTTCTGTTTTATATAGTTATTATAGTCAAAGTTACTTTAGTTTGCATTAGTTCTTATTGTTTATACCTTATTTCGATCGATGTTGTATTGTAAATTTGACTATGTATTGTTTGATTTTTTTGTGCTTTGTGAACGGAAAATGAATAAATCTAAATCTAAGTAAATATGCTGTGCATTAGTCCCTTTATTAACGTCTTCATTATTATTTATCGTCAATTATCATAATAGTGATTCATGATAATTAAAAAAATGTAAAATAATCAATGGACTAACGTAGAACACAAAGATGCTAATCCAAGATAATTGAGGAATGGAGATTCTTTTTCAGAAATGTAAAATTCAACTAATGTTTTTTCCCAATGATATTCCGAACCTTGGGGATTTCGAGGAATATTGGCAGGAATAATTATCGCTTCGAGAAATTAGATCAACGCACCATCCCATCATAGAAGACATGAATAGCCCGAGTATACCCTTTACCACTTCCATTGACGAGTAGATACCATGCGCGACCAGCATGAGGTCTCGAAAAGCACCCAAAGTACACGTATTTTCCATATTAGGAAACCCTACCCCAAGTATTGGAAAAATACGATTCTCTTGGCAAATATTCCCTGAAATGAACCCCTAAACAAGTACAGGAATATTTTATTGTTATATCCCGAGTCCTTCGGTCGTCGGTTTTATCTTTACTTTACTCATCATTTGGTTTAGTACGACCCCACCTTCTACAACTCGGACTCTAAACACGTGCCCTATCTTGAAAAAGACATCCTTTTTACGTGTTTTTTGGTCGCCCATGGTATCCACTCGCCAATATGGCTCCCCCCGGGATCCATCTATACCTCTTGAGTTTTTTGGTAGGTTGTCGGTGACGACGATCTGAAAGACGGTCAGACCCAGAACGAGCGAGACGGCGGCAGAAAGACGCTCTCCACTTTTGGCGGGAATGATGAAAATAACGATCGACAACCAGCTCAGGAAAGATATCGGTGACGTCACATTCTGTACGTAATACCTCGGCAACCGAACAAGCTTGAAACTCATTTGCATGATCTCGTAAGAGATGTTTCCCTTTAAAGTGACGTAATCAGATTTGGTGGATGTGCCAACGATGTTATATTCTGAGCTGACGTTTGGGTAATGTACGACGGCCATGCTTGTATCTAGCTTTACCAGGTGGACGGGTGTATTCTGTGTGGTAAAACGTAGCCTATAAAACATAAAAACAGTGTAGATATTAGGAGAAAAAACATTATTCTTATGTTTTTAAGCACATACACACACACATGCTTTTTCTCTATCACACACACACAAACACAAACCCTCACACACACCAAAAAGTAAAGAAAACGCAAAGGAGAGAAAATATCGGTAAAAGTGGAGGAAAAGCAAATATGGACACCCATATAAACTGTTTCGTGATATTCCCATTTCCGCAAATAATTTCAATTGCGAATAACACTAACAATTTTGATATACATGTATTTTATTCAAAACATGAAAGTTTTATGAATAATGTAATCAATATAATGTTTTATTTTCAAAATACAAAACTGCATGGTTACCGGTTTTGACATTTGGTTGCACAAAGCAAATAATTATGATTACTTTGCCTTCAGTAGTGTTTCAAGAATGTTTATATTTTAATTCCTAGTTTGCACGTTTGCTTTTTCAAAATGTTTGAATGACATATTATATGAAATATATGACTACAGGGTAAATGACGTTATAAATTTATTTGCATTATATAAGTAATAGAAAACAAAGATATAAGAATGTTTTGCTCTATAGAAATATATCGGCATTGTAAATTGATATATAGGCACTTCCAATTGTCATTAATTTCACCCTCCAAAAAGGCATTTTTGTTTTTTGGCAAACCTTACTGGCGTACAGATTGGGGGTAAAGATTTGGGTCATGCCCCCCCCCCCCTAAAAAAAAGTTTTCCAATCACTGAGAAAATGGAAAAAAGAGAAAGGGTGACATATGATATTGTTTCATAATTATATTTTCAAAATCTATCAAATTAGCATTTCCTATATACATACCAATAGGAAAACATTTTTATTTTTGCTTGCTCTTCTCTGACTTTTTCCAAAAATTGTCCCACACACCATGTCTTGTCCCCGTAATAATTTTGGTTCATTATGCCACACTCTTCACGGATGAATTGTAGAATGACGGCTCGATGAACAAGAGCAGTATACAGTCTCTATCCCTTTTTAAACTTTGTTAATGCGATTTTCGTTCATAATGCATTCAGGGTTTTAGCCCTTCCTTGCGAGCAACATCGATTAACGATTGGGATGATTTTACCTTGCAAATTGATGTGCATTTTTTCACAAAGCAAATCAAGCTT